>NC_085862.1:5527512-5592512 GCF_034702125.1 Engraulis encrasicolus
TGCCAACCCTCCTCTGCAATACATGTAGGAATGCATGAGCTCTGTCTTATTACTTACAGGAGCCTATTCCTGAAGAGCAGCTGGATTTACGCAACGCTGGATTTCTGGGTTTCACCATAGTCACACATTTCAGAAATACACACCCCACAGAAGTGGAAATACTTTTTAATTCCTTCAAAATCAGATTAACAGATAACATATTTTCAGTAACCACCTCCCTCAAAAACTTCAACTTATCAGTGCAAGATATCTCTAAAAAAAACTAAAAAAAACAAAGTGTGTGACTTGAGGCTTATTAATTTCTTTTCTACTTGTTTACTATCCCTTGGGTTTAACCAAGCAATATAAATCCTTAAAATACTAGTGCAGACACATCCACACATACACAGGCAGACCTGTGCATTCGTACATCCATGCACACACACACACACCTGTGAATTCTGGAGTCAGACTTCAGTCACCGTGACGGGTGAGTGCTAGTACTACTACTACTATATACTTTTTTGAATCGCAATATCCTGGCTGTGGGATAAGAGCTGTACAGTGGGGGGTGAGTTGAACTTATTATAACATGTCTTATAAAACATGTGGCCTACAGTATACTACAAAGCTGGTTCAAGAGTAAACCAGGTTAAGTTAAGAGGTAAATCGTCTTATAGAAGAGCTGGAGTCCTTATTTTCTTAGAAAATGAGATGATTAGATGATTTACCTTAGAAAATGAAGACTCTAGGCTTTTAAATGCGATGATTTACCTCGTAGCCTCTTACTGCAGATACCACTCGGCGAAAATACTTACATACATCATAACAACATTGCTATGACAGTTCAGAGAGCCTTAAAGGGACACTGTGCAGGAAATGGTCAAAAAAGGTACTGCAACTATGCAGCTTATTGAAATTGGGCTGCCTATTGCCAAATGTGATGTTTACATGAAAGTTTATTAAGTAATAAACAAATATTTTCTAGTATGGTCCAAGTACAGTCATTTTTGCAGCTAAAAATGGCTATTTTTGGGAATTCAAAATGGCGGACCATGGAGAAGATCCCCCTTTTCATGTATGAAAAGTGCAATTTTTCCAGTCAAAATGAATACTTAGAATTTGATGCAGGTGGTAAGTATTCATGAAAAAGGTAACATTAGTGATTGGGGAGCATGGATTCTGGAAATAAACAACTAAAAATCTCACACAGTGTCCCTTTAAGTTACAGATTAAGACACAGTCATTACAATGTTGGTGACAGTAAGGTTATAACATGGGCTCCGTGCTAAGGGTTTAACTTAAACTGATTAAGTCCTGAATCAGCGTTGTATACTGTAGGCAGGTTGTTCTGAATCTCTGAGACATGGTGGTGGGCTTGAAAGGTCATGGAATATACTGTAGAAGTGGAAAATGAATGGGGGACTGAAATGGGAAGTGGAGACTAGATAGTCTACAAAGACGTACACCTACGTAATAAGAAAAGCTTTCAAGAGAGAGAAAAAGATGTCCAAGGCCGTCCATTCATAGGAAAAGAAAATGTAGACGATGAAGGATTCAGTTATGTAATGGGGGTGGACAGTACACAGGGCTTTCCTGTATATCCTTTCATATTTTGACTCATTTTTGTCACTACTGATCTAGATTACAGTCTGACCCCATTCACAGCTCAGCTCATGGTAGAGACAAGACACTGGAGAGAGAGGATATTTGCACTATGTGCTGTACAACACTGTATTAACCTGCTGCCCTGCAACGATTTAAAGGGGTATGCCACTATTTTGGGGCTTAATACAAGGAAAATCATTGACCAGGGTTTATAAAGGTGGTTAAGTGTCTTATTTTTCACGTTAAGCGTTGTCATGCTTTAAGACAAGTTAAAAGAGGGAGTATGTCGCTAAGCTAGTGAAAGTCAATGGATCACTGTAGCATGTGTGATGCACTGACTTTCACTAGCTTAGCTACATATTCCCTCTTTTAACTTGTCTTAAAGCAAGACAACGCTTAACATGAAAAATAAGACACTTAACCACCTTTATAAACCCTGGCCAACAATTTTAATCGTATTCAGCCCCAAAACAGTGGCATACCCCTTTAGAAGAGCTTCTCTTGCAGGAGGTACGAGTACGAGTACAAGTACGAGTATGAGTACGTACACCAGCCTGCCTCATAGCATATGCAAAACGCTGGCCTTCTTTGTTTTTATTACTGCTACTTAGAGTTGCATTGCATTGCACCTGCCATGATGGTCAATGTAGCCATCCATTCCTTTTTGGTGCTGTTTCTGTTTCTATCCCTTTGTTTGTTCATACATGATCTGTTGTCATGTATTTGTGTCCTTATTTATTTTTGTGGGAAACCGTATTGGGTTGAGTGTCCTTACATCCTTTTAATTTGCCAAAGTTTTTTTTGTTTGTTTACGGATGAAAGTGCTTTATCAGTTTGAGAAGGCTGGTGGAAGGAGTTTAGATGAAACCTACAGAGGGAATCATACGTGATGGTCAAATGAGTTGAAATACACTGCATTTTTTTTTAATTTCATGTTTTTTTTCTCAAGTAATTTCAGTTCCAGCCATGTACCAGCAGATGGCGTCCAAACCCAGCATCCCCACATCCTTGGCTAACCCCGATCTTGGCCGCCTAAAGAAAAAAAAATGCTTACTGGGAATCTCTCAACATTGGGGCCAGTAATAGCATCGACCTCTGAGTCAGCTTAACCAATCATGTTGTTCATTTGGACGTTGCTTGGTTAGAAAAAAGAAAGAAAGAAAGAAAAAAAAAGAGTGTGCCCCTCAAAGAGAATGTGCAGGGGAGAGAGAGAGAGAGAGAAAGAGAGGAGAGAGAGTGACAGACATTATCTATGCACTACACTTCCTTTCCATACCCCATATATTCTATCCATCCATCAACACTTTTTGCAATAATACAGCGAATTGGAGAGATAGGTACCAGTGGTATTGATCTTGCTTTCATGATTGTACTCTATGCCTTTGTTTTGTTTATGTACACCACACTGCAGATTCTTATGTCACTGTGAGCTATTTGTTTTGGGGGGTTTCCAACATGCCCTCTCTAAGTGGCTGAAGTCGTATGTATGCGTGTAGTGTAGTGTACTCTATGACTTCATTTCTCCTGTTTAGACTGCTGACACTGCAGAGAGGAGAGGCCGTCATCACTCTTAACTGCACAACGAAGGCCAACACAACATAAAAACAACATTTATTGTTTTGTTGTGTTGTTTGAGTAATATAGAGTAGCTTTCTCCATTCTCTCTCACCAGGCTACTGTGGATGAGTGCACAACACATGGGCTTGTCACAGCCAGACAGACGAGAGCTCTTTTAATGTGTTTGCACCATGTTGCATTACACATGCGTTCATATCATGGGTGTAATTCTCCCCACTGGCCTCGTTTACATGAGACATTTAATTCAGAATTAACTCAATTCAATTCTAAATAAAGCTTAATTCTGCTTTGAACACTTTTATCAATTCGGAATTAAATGAAAGTGCAATTTCAACTCGACAGAACTATTTCGTTCTGAATTGTTGATAATTTTGAATTAAAAACATCATGTTAACGTGACCATTGATAGCAATTGGTTTACAAATGTACTTGTACAACTAGTAGCCTTCTGGTAAGATGGTAGACATCCAGATTAACTGTGAGATAAGTAAGAGGTTAGCATCCGTAGAGAAATACAGTATGTACAGTACAGTAGGCCTACTGTAGTCGTAAGTGGACTAGCAAGGCAGTGTTGTGTTATGCAATAAGAAAGTCACCCCATTTGTTTATTTTTTTTACTACTGAAGGGCATCATTCACTTTCAATGCAACATATCGCATATCTGTTTCTTTTGTACCTGTGTCTTACTGTCGTTCCATACTGCACTCTGTGTCTGATGGGTGTAGTTAGTGTCACCTTCTTAATTTCTACAGAATGAATAATCGTGTATGGCACTGACAAAGTAACAACATATTGAGTCCCAGTAGAAACACACAAGCTGCAACACAGTTGTTTTTCCATCATAAGCAAGACTCATACTGTCAGGAAAAGCCGAACACCCCCCACCCAAATAAGAAGGCCTCCACAGCAGAGACAAATATATAGGCCCATATTTACATCAATCAGTGCAAAAACCTACTATACAGATCTTTTTTGAACAGTTCTCCATGAACAGTTGGCAGTGTCGTGTGTCTGTATGTGTGCATTTAGAGAGAACATTCGGACATGTGTCGAATGGAGATGTTTGATTTCCTGTTCCTCTGAGGAGCCAGCTGTGTTCTGGTCTGGTGGAACAGGATTGGCTGCTGTCTGGTCTAGTGGAACATGATTGGCTGCTGTCTGGTCTGGTGGAACAGAATTGGCTCTATGGAGCTGTACAGTACAGTACGGATACACTGTGTGACTCAACCTTGGTGACCTGGAGGGGGGTATTCTTACTAAGAATATGGTGAAGTGATGAACCAGGGGTGCATTTCTGGAAAGAGAAGTTGTTAGCCTGTCAGCAACTTCGATAGTTGCCAATGGGAAATTGCATTGAAAACAACAAAGTAGTTACTGTAGTAAGCAAGTTTGGTTTCGAGAAATGCACCCCAGACTTGGTTAACCTACAGGAAGTGGTAAACCTGCTAATAGAAATACCTGCAGGCATCATTTAGTTAAAGGGACACTGTGCAGGAAATGGTCAAAAAAGGTACTGCAACTATGCTGCTTATTGAAACTGGGCTGTCTATTGCATATTTTCTACTATGGTCCAAGTACAGTCATTTTTGCAGCTAAAAATGGCTATTTTTGAAAATTCAAAATGGCGGACCATGGAGAAGACCCCCCTTTTCATGTATGAAAAGTGCATTTTTTCCAGTCACAATGAACACTTTGAATTTGATGGTGGTGATAAGTATTCATGAAAAAGGTAACATTAGTGAATGGGCAGCGTGAATTCTGGAAATAAACAACTACAAGTCTCACACAGTGTCCCTTTAACTTAACCTGGTTTACTACTAGCTTCTTATTATGCCACCCTGAAGCTTAGATTCCCTTGTCCCTGTCTGTCTCTGTTTATTCTGTTAGTGCTGTCAGTTTGAAATTGGTTTAGGGCTTCACAGCACAAACTGTTTCCTAGAGGTTGCCTAGTAAAAAGGAGGGGTGGGTGAGAATGACAGAGAGAGAGAGAGAGAGAGAGAGAGAGAGAGAGAGAGAGAGAGAGAGAGTTGGAGAGACAGAAAGGGAGAGGAGGAGGAGAAAGGGAAACACTTCTTCTTCTTCACCTCTTCTCTGAACTCTTCCCATCCAGGGCTCTGTATGAAAACGCCTGAAGCCTTCGACTTGCTCTTCCAACAACACCACTGTAAGGCTTCTTATTATGTTATCATTTCATTTCTTTTTCAAAGAAAAAGATGCTAGGAAATGGGACAATTTATTTCTTTTTAATTTATTTTGTCATATTTTTGTAAGATCTGAAAATGAATAATAAAAACAATTTTAAATTTGAACTTTATAAATTGTGTGTGTGTGTATTTGTTTCCTGTCATTGATGGTTAATATCTATGTGGTGAATACTGAGGTTTTGACCATTCACATCGTGTTGAATAGAGACTAGTGAAGGGAAAGCCCACCTGGGAAACTCCAACTCCCATTGACATTGTGACACAGCACACTAGTGCACGCTGCACACAATGAAATTGCATTTATGCCTTACCCGTGCAAGGGGGCAGCCCCCAATGGCACCCCAACGGAGTAGTGCAACGGGACAGTACCATGCTCAGGGTACCTCATTCTTGGAGGAGAGCACTGGCTAATTACTCCCCCCACCAACCTTGCATGTCGGGAATCACATCGGCAACCTTTGGGCTACAAGGTTGACACCCTAACCGCTTACCCATAGTGCCCAGTACACACTAAATCTATTATCACGACAACTGGGAAGGCCTGTGTTGTGCCGTCTCATGCTAAACCGGAAGCCATCTATTGTAAGGCAGCTGCATAATGCATGTAGACATCTGCTAAATTCAAAAGCAAAATATCCTCTCATTACATTACATTACATTACACTTAGCTAACGTTTTTATCCAAAGCGATTTGCAGTAATTTACAGGACATTGGTTACGGTCCCTGAAGCATTGTGGGGTTAGGTTCCCTGGTCAAGGGAACTTCAGCAATGGATGGAGGTGAGGGGAGAGGGTAAGGTTGGGATTGAAACCAACAACCTTCTGATCTCAGGCCCACCTCCCTAGTCATTAGGCCACAGCTGCCCCACAATCACTTCTCCAGTGAAATGGAAATTGTATTCCACCCCATATGTCGGATAAACTCCAGCAAACTCCTCTCCAATTTGACATGCCCTGTTACATAGCAGGTATATATTATCTAGTTACGTGTATCCCATCTTGGGTAAAAGACCTGACAAACTCTCAAATATTGTCAACAGGGCATCAGTACGCCTCATCAGAGAGATGAAGGGATGCTGGTTCAATGCCACTTCCTTCTGGTAAGGTCAGGGTGAACAACAGGCCAAGAGCCTTCTTGCTCACACTATTTAATCTTCCGTCCATGTTTATAGGTTTTGAATATCAGGGAGTGGGTCAACAGTTAGAAAATTCAATAAAGGGGGGCGCTGTGGCGCAGCGCGCTAAGCCTCCCACATTTGGGCTTGCATGCCCAAGGGGACCCCGGTTCGAATCCCGACCCTGCCCCATCTCTCTCTCCCAACCATTTCCTGTCCACTCTCATACTGTCCTGTAATAATAAAGGCCAAACAGCCCCAAAAAAATCCTTAAAAAAAAAAAAAAAAAAAAGAAAATGCAATAAAATACATGCTCAGTCTGAATGGGTAATGTGAATCGCAGTTCGGCCATACAGTATATGGTTCAGTGGTTCCCAAACTGGGGGTCAGGAACCCAGGGGGACTGCGGAAGTACTGAAGGGGGGTTTCAGAAAAAAAGGGACATTGCATTTAAAAAAAAACCCCGGGAAATCAATTTAACAGCTAACATAATTCCATAATTTGGTAATTCACTTGTATGGTTAATATGAATTTGCTGTCCTGTGGATTTCTAGCAATATTAGCGGACACACTATTACAGTAATGGAAATCTAGCAATATCAATGAACAAAACAAATTGCCTACGTCCAAGGGGGGCCTTTCAGATGGCTGTCCCGGGCCCAGCCAAAGCTGTCTGCTGTCAGCGGCCCTGCTATGCCTGCAGGCTTTATTTGCCACACTTCCCCTTTCGTCTTGTCTTTCTTTTTGTTCTTCTGAAGTCCTCTCTCCTGTCTGGCCTCACCTTGCCTCAGGGATGCTGTTTCGTATTTTGTTTTTTTCTCTCTTTTCTGTTTTTTTGTTTTGTTTGTTTTGTTTTTCTTTTCCTGTTTCTGTCTTCAATGTCAATCATATGACATCAACTAGGCCTTTCTTGATGTGGTTAAAACAAACTGCTCATTGTGTATGACAGCAATGGTGGTATGTACTTTGTTCTAGTCTTTCTTGTGTTACTCCAGGGGTAAGTAGATTGTATAATATAGCATTAAATGATGAACATAGGGACTGGTTAGCAAAGCATTGTTCCTCTGCTCCCCTGCAGATTTTCAATTGAAAGTTAAAAAGGCCCAAATGATCTGAGATACGTCTGGTCTGGTCACCTACAGTATGACTTGAGAACATGGTTTGCGCAGTCCAAAGGCACACATGGCAGCGTGTCTGAAGCTCACACAAGTACTGCAGTGTGAAGAAGGGACAGATGCTATGACCAGTGGCCACCCTAAGTTCAGCTGGGACCCCAAGCGTAATGTCAAAAGAAATTTGTCACTACTGTAGCAAAGTGTGAGCTGTTCCATCCAGGGGCTTGGGGAACCCAAGCGGCCGCCTGCCTAGCCTGATGAGATGATGCACCTCTGGGTATGAATGCACAACTTGCTCAGAAAGGACCCTATATCTGCCGTATCTACAGTATGCCTTTGATTTCTTGTCAGGCATAAGTGGATGTGCGCACCAAACACATCTGTCAAGGTACCATGGTGTGGCTGTCTATCTTGATAGGGGAATAAGGTGACAAATTCTCTGATGGTTGTGCAGCCAAGACCCATCTTAACTTTGGATTTATTTGTCGTTTTTATCATTGTCACATGAGACAGCAGCCAGCCTAACATCAGATGGGACGTATGTATCAGAAGACATCTTGTTCATGTGTTGTCTATGTTGAATTTGCAAAGCACTTTTCAGCTTAGCTTAGCCATAGACTACAGTCACAGACAAGCAGGGCCGGATTAATGCACAGGCTAGATATGGCTAGGGGGCGCCCACCTTCTATTAGCCATGGTGTCAATATGTGATTCTTGTAAAGCACACAGTCTCCAGCAGAGGGAGCTCCCTACATAGGTAAAACAGAGCCGTTAATAAAGCTCTTATATACGGCTCTGAGGTAAAAGAGGCTCTGAGTCAAAAGGTGTGTGTGCAACATTATTCAGTCTTAAATTTACTCATGGGGTGGCAGAAAACATGCTAATTTTCCTATTCTTTTTTTACTTGCACTTGTGTCAGAGCTGGCATTCATGGTGCTTTTGAATAGAGGGCCACATGTGTTGGCCTATATCAATGCAGTGGTACAGTAGTGTGGTCAGTGATCACTGTAGGTGCAGTAAGTGCAATGGTCACTTTTCAAAATTATTGGAATAAAAAAAATGTAATAAATAAAAAGTTAATCAAGACTTGATGAAGACCTGTGTGTGAGTTCGAAACATGTTGGCTTTTTTAATGTAACCACAGCCCGGTACAATTAAAGGCTTTTTAATGTAACTTCCCGTTTGAACACTGTGCTTGGAATGCCTGGATGAACTTTTCTCTTATGAGGAATACAAAAATGTTGGCTACTTTGAAGAATGCAATGGCGATCTGACGGACACATTATAGTAATTCAGAATAGAAATCAAGTAGGTAGCAGGCTTCACTCAGGTTTCTTGATAACTTTTAAGGGTGCTGTCCCAAATGAATACTTAGAATCAAAGAAAAAGGGGGCGCACCTTGCATCAATTTTTTTCTTTATTTTTCTGTGCACAGACGCGTTTCGGCGTGTGCCTTCCTCAGTGTGCAACCTTTTCTTTGATTCTAAGTAATTCAGAATAGCCAACATGTGTATCTGACTAAGCCAGGGTTTCCCAAACTGGGGTATGTGCACCCCTGGGGGTGCGCGGCCTGCCATTAGGGGGTGCGCGAGCTGAATAGAGCAATGGTGGATATGTGTGTTTTATATCTAGCATTAATGAATATTAATTTGTTTTTAATTTTATGGTGAATTGTATGCTGGAAGGGTCCATCTGAAGTGCATTTTAAGTCCTTGACTATTGGAAAAGAGCATTCCCCAAAACGACCGTGCATAATGTGCAGTGAATGCGCAGTGAATCCATGCTTGCGTGGCCATCAGCACACCATAAATTCGCTTGGGGGGTGCACGAACCACATTGAAATGTGCAAGGGAGTGCGCAGGGAAAAAAGTTGGGGAACCACTAAGCCATGCAGAATCTAGCACCAGAGGGCGCTTGTGTGCTTTACAGTAAAGAAAAGAGTTTTTGAGAAAGCAGCAAAACTTCCTTCAAGAACTTATATAAAAAAAATCAATATTCATTTTCCTTATAGCTCCAGGCTTTTCTGGCGGTTCTCTTCACTCTTTCACAGCTGTGAAAATGGAGTTGTTAATTTTACAGAATGACTGTAACTGAGCCCTGAGGAAGGTCAGTAGACCGAAAGCTTGGCCTATTATTAAAAAGAACACAAAAGGGGATTTAAGTGTGCAGACATTTTTCTTTCAATTTTATACAGTTTTTGTTTATGTTTGGCACCTTTTAATCAAGAGTGCGGTGTGATCTGGTTAAACACAGAATGACTGTAAAAAAAAAAACCTCAAGACTGTTGCCTAGTGAACGAGGTAGGCCTAAGCAACGGCGTTCAGCCTCGGTCTCTTTCAGTAGAAAAATGTTCTTAATTCAGCCAGGCAGTCATTAATGAAGCACAGGGCACTCCTGCCAAACTTTAAAAGCGGCACCATGTCCGCTGCCAGGTTTACAAGAGAGTTAATCAGCGGCCTTTTAGAAAAGACTGAGCGCAGTGAGGAAGAAGAGGAAGAAGGGGATAATTGGGCTGGTAAGGAGGGGCTCTTCTAACCACCAGAGCCGCTGACAGCTTTGGCTGGGCCCAGCACAAAATAACCTGAAAGGGCCCCCCACCCACATTCAATGTAATGAGGACCCAATTATGCCAACCACCCCCTACCCCCCCAATCTCCCTGGGCCCGGGACAACTGACCCTATGCCCTCACTTGTCGGCTCTCCTCCTACTAACCACCATGGAAATTGGGGGCTTTTTATGCTCCAATACGTCCATGATTCTTCCCAACAATGTCGAACTGAGACTAAGGTTGCATTCCAATATGCAACCTTGCATCCTCCACTTGTGCTTGTGGCCTTGCCCCGCCTTCTGGACCCACCTCCGTGGAGAAAACAACAAAGTTTCCCCGCTGTCAGCCTAGCCAAAACATTTTTTAGGGGACTATTCTTCATTCACCATCCAGTTTGCAAATGAGAAAATGACTTTACAATTGAGCTTTTGCGAGATATTGAAATATAATGCTGTTGTCAGTGATGTCATCATGACATATTATATTACTTCCTGGTACGAGGCCACAAGCCCAAGTGGAGGACGCAAGGTCGCATATTGGAACGCACTCTAAGTGTAATCTAAGTCAGATGCTTCTTGACTGATTTGATAGCAGGAAACATTCCATGTGGTTGTCCTAAAACAGCACAGATCGTTGTGTGTCGTCTGCAAAGACTAAGCTATTCATCATACTCAAACACACACACACACACACACAGACACACACACACACACACACACACACACACACACACACACACACACACACACACACACACACACACACACACACACACACACACACACACACACACACACACACACACACACACACACACACACACACACACACACATTCTTGTCTTTTCATAAATGTGACAGACATTGCAGTGTCAGGACGCTTCCTGTGTGCACGAAAAAAGATTACTGGGGCCGGGAAACATTAACATTGTGGTAAAAGACTGTTTCCTGTTTTTTTCTAAATATTCATTTGGTGAAATCGACGTGTGGCTGAATTCGCACATGCCAGACCTCTCTGCTCTGTAGCAGTGGTTGTATTTGTACCCCTTTGGGGGCCCAAGGCGAAAGCTCACTGTTGGGCAGTGGTGTAGTCTACGTTGAACGCAGGTATACGCAGTATACCCACCTGAACATTTCTGGGATTTCCGTACACTTAAAATTGAGTGATCCATTATTTAGAATAGCACAAATGTATACAGTATACCCACCTCAAAAAATGCTCAAATAATAACAGAATAACCACTTCAAAAAAGTAGACTACACCACAGCTGTTGGGTGCCACTACAGATGGCAGATTTTGGTGGGGCCCTATGCACAATTTCCTGATCTGCCTAAAGCAGCTCTGCTTTTCTGTATATTAGACTCTAAGTGATTCTCATAATGTGGGCCGGGGCACACTGGTGGGCCCTGAATGTATTCGATGGGCCTTGAAATCATTAAAAAAAAAAAAACAACAAGTTTTTGCTGCTGTGTTGTAGTTGACTATTCATTTGATTTTTATTGATTATTGGGTCAGAGGTGGGCCCCTGATATTTATGAGAATATCAAGTTGGCCCCAAGTTGGAAAATGTTGGGAACCCCTGTGTTAGAGTAAATGTGCCAGTGAAGGCTATCTCTTGCCTGCCACCTAGGGGGGTTGCAGAGGTACTGAGGGGGGGGGGGGGGGGGTTGTCGCGGACAAAAGGGACTTGCATTCACTTGAATGGTTAATAATAGATGTATTTGCAGTAATCTTCAGTAATTTTTTGTCCATTAATATAGCAAGATTTTACATTCTTATTGATAGAATCCATTGCAAGGCTAAGACTATGGTGGGTGGGGGGATGGCGAAAATATTCCAAAGTCCAAAAGGGGGTGTCTGCTGAAAAAGTTTGGGAACCACTGCACTCCCCAGATGTATGTGAGGAGGCTGCAGCTCATGTCTTCTTCCCTTCCCCAGATGTATGTGAGGAGGCTGCAGCTCATGTCTCCTTCCCTTCCCCAGATGTATGTGAGGAGGCTGCAGCTCATGTCTTCCTCCCTTCCCCAGATGTATGTGAGGAGGCTGCAGCTCCGTTTCTCATGTCTGGGTAATGAGCTGACTGCTGCCTGCAGAGGAGAGATGGAGAACACAGAGCCCAGCAGCTCTCTCTCTCTCTCTCTCTCTCTCTCTCTCTCTCTCTCTGTGTTTCTCTCTCTCTCTCTCTCTCTCTCTCTCTCTCTCTCTCTCTCTCTCTCTCTCTGTGTTTCTCTCTCTCTCTCTCTCTGTTTCGCTCTCTCTCTCTCTCTCTCTCTCTCTCTCTCTCTCTCTCTCTCTCTCTCTCTCTCTCTCTCTCTCTCTCTCTCTGTCCATATCCACATCCATACGTATGTGTGTCTTTCTCTCTACATAAACTCACTGCTTCACTAAATATAGGTTATCTCTCTTCTCATATTCAACTCTCTCTCTCTCTCTCTCTCTCTCTCTCTCTCTCTCTCTCTCTCTCTCTCTCTCTCTCTCTCTCTCTCTCTCTCTCTCTCTCTCTCTCTCTCTCTCTCTCTCTCTCTCTCTTTCTCTCTCCCCCTCTATAAATACTGCACATGTCTCTGCCTATACAATTCTATATGTGTATGTGTTTCTGCCTTACATCTCCATCCCTCTCTAAATATAGCCTACCTCGCTGTTTACAATGAAGTCTCTTTCTCTCCCTCTGTACTTTCAAACATCTCTCTTCAATCTCAGTATTAAACCCTTGCAAGTCTCATACATAATGTGCCTCATATGAATGTAGCCAGGGCTGGATTAAGATGGCCTAGGGCCCCGAGGCTACAGGTTTCTGTGGGCCCCCCCGTAAGATCAAATTTGCAACAGATTTACATAGACGGAGTCATAATTAGGATCTAGAGATTAAGGACAACATGACAGATGAATTTTACCACATTGCATCTTGTCACAGTTCTGCTATTTTTCACTTTTGGTCAATCAGGGCCCCCCTGGCAGGTGGGGGCCCCTAGGCTGCAGCCATATCTAACCTGTGCATTAATCCGGCCCTGGCTGTGGCTCATACGAAAACTGTAATGACTCATATCTGCACACGTGACAAAACACACACACACACACACGCACATGCACATGCACACACACATATCCATTGTAATTATTATACAAGTCAAGTCAAGTCAAGTAGGTTTTATTGTCAATTTCTTTACATGCACTGGTCATACAAAGAATTTGAAATTACATTTCTTGCTTTCCCATACAGACATAGACTAATCTAGGTAAGGACATAGACAGTATAGACATAGACAGTACTTATTACATGGACTTAAGACAGTATGGACATAGACAGTGCTCATACAGACATTTAAAGTGCAAGACTGGACAACAGAAGACTTGTAGAGGACATACATTAAGAGCAGGGCTCTCAAGTCTCACTCTTTGAGAGTGTGACACACTCATCTGAGCTTCTTCACACTCTCACACTCCACACATGGTATTTCACACTCTGAAGTTTTGATAACTTATCCAATAGGCACGCATTAATTCATCCAACCTATCCAAAGACGCGTCGGAAATTGTTAACAGTGCCAGGTTTGCCAGATGAGGCTGATGATTTCCAGCCCAAAAAATGCTCGATACCCGGCTAGAAGCACACAATCCCGCCCAATTCTATCGATTTCTATGGCAAAAATTGGGCGGGTTTTTCTGCTAAATGCCATTTTTACCCGCACACGGCCATCCTAAGCAGCCCAATTGGGCGGGAAACAGCCCAATCTGGCAACACTGCACAGTGCTTCTGTGTTCAGACTAGTTACCACGCTATTCAGCCAATCAGAAAATAGATTGTTCGGTTGTCAGGCAGATCAGAGCAGCGGATCAGAGTTTTATCCAATAGCGCGCGCAGCAGAGTTCAAAGAGAACTGTAAAATTCACGAATCGCAAGTAGGCGAACTGGAGAGGCAGGAGCCAGGACCATCAGGTGATAACTTTTATACAGGTGAAAATATGAGTAATTAATTAGGCTACTGTTTTTACTCCTTATACCAATATTTACAGCCCACGTAGCCTTGACAGGGACGTTAAAAGAGAGCAAAATGGCTAAAAAATCACCTCCCTCTAAAACAGGCATCCCTTCTTCTTCACATGTTGTGTTAAATTGCACTTCTAACAACTACATTTTCATTTTTTTTGAACCACCAATAATTAGAATCAATCTCTGAGTGACCATCCCCAGCTGCTTTTATATTACAACTCGAGCACTAGGGCTAGTATTGAATAAATAGTGTATTTGGTCTAATCAAACCTTTTAACTAGCTGGGTTGAAGGGAAACCTAGTGTCGATGGGTGATGGGTCGATGTCTGCAACACCCCACCCCCTCCCCCTATTTTTTTTTTGTTTTTTTTTTTTCAATCTCACGCCAAACAATCTTCAAAACTTGAGAGCCCTGTTAAGAGGTATTGTTGTGCTTTTGTGCTTTTCCTAAAAAAGTCCTTTATAGCGTTCTGACATGGTAATAGTAGCATTTTGAAGAAAAATAAATATTAAAAAGGTCTGTCAAGTACACCAGCAGCAGTGTGTGTGTGTGTGTGTGTGTGTGTGTGTATGTGTGTGTATGTGTTTAGTGCAGGTAGAAGGTGCGGTGTGCGTCTGTGTGTGTGTTCGTGTGTCTGTGTGTGTGTGTGTGTGTGTGTGTGTCAGTGTGTGTCAGTGTGTGTATGTTTGGGTTTAGTGCCGAAAGTGCAGTGTGCTTGTGTGTGTGTGTGTGTGTGTGTGTGTGTGTGTGTGTGTGTGTGTGTGTGTGTGTGTGTGTGTGTGTGTGTGTGTGTGTGTGTGTGTGGTGTGTGTGTGTGTGGTGTGTGTGTGTGTGTGTGTGGTGTGTGTGTGTGTGTGTGTGATGTGTGTGTGCATGTTTTGAGTTAGTGCAGGTTGAAAGTTCAGTCACAAGTATAGTAGTGCAGGTGGAATGTTCAGTCGCAGATATGGTGGTGGGGGGATGGGGGGGGGGGGTTGTCAGTGGCCTTGCTGGCTAGAGGCTGACAGTGGAGGGAGAGTGGGTTGAGTGTTCAGCATCTTGATCGCTTGGTGCATTGTGCTGCTCGCCAGCCTGGTGGTACGGGAACGGAGGCGCCTGTACCTCTTTTCCAGAGGGCAGAGGCTGAACAGTTTGTGTGCAGGGTGGCTTGTGTCTTTGATGATCATCAGTGCTTTCCGGGTGAGGCGTGTGGTGTAAATGTCCTGCAGGGAGGGGAGTGGTACTCCAATGATCTTCTTCGCTGTGTTCACAACACGCTGGAGTGTCTTCCTGTTTTTCTTTATGCAGCTTCCTCCCCACACTGTGATGCAGTTGGACACGACGCTCTCTATGGTTCCTCTGTAGAATGTGTCATGATGGAGGGTGTAGCACTTGCCTTCTTTAGTTAGCACAAGAAGTAGAGACGCTGATGGGCCTTCTTCGCCAGTGATGTAGTGTTGGTGGTCCAAGAGAGGTCGTCGCTGATGTGCACTCCAAGGAACTTGGTGCTGCTCACTCTCTCCACAGCATCGCCGTCGATGGTCAGTGGTGGCAGTTGTTTTTGGACCCTTTGGAAGTTGACAACAATCTCCTTGGTCTTGTTGACATTCAGCAGGAGGTTGTTGTCTTTGCACCATCTGGCCAGCAGGTCTACTTCTTCTCTGTAGTGAGTCTCATCGCCCTTGGTGATGAGGCCCACCAATGTTGTATCATCCGCAAACTTCACTAGATGGTTAGTGCTGTGGGTCGTTGTGCAGTCGTGTGTCAGCAGCGTGAACAGCAGGGGGCTGAGAACACAACCTTGCGGAGCCCCCGTGCTCAGGGTCAGGGTGCTTGAGGTGTTGTTCCCTACCCGTACTGCTTGTGGTCTTTGCATCAGGAAATCCAGCAGCCAGTTGCAGAGGGAGGTGCTGAAACCTAGTTTGTCCAGTTTTCTGATGAGTTGTTGTGGTATTATGGTATTGAATGCTGAACTGAAGTCAATGAACAGCATTCTCACATATGAGTCTTTATTGTCCAAGTGGGTGAGGGCTGGATGGAGGGCAGAGCTAATTGCATCCTCCGTGGATCGCTTGGCTCGGTATGCGAACTGGTAGGGGTCTAGGGTGGGGGGTAGGGTGGCTTTGATGTGTGACAGGACTAGCCGTTCGAAGCACTTCATGATTATGGGCGTCAGTGCTACAGGACGGTAGTCATTGAAGCATGATGGTGATGATTTCTTCGGCACAGGTATGATGGTAGCAGCTTTGAAAAGTGATGGGATGACTGAGAGATGTTAAAGATGTCTGTGAAGACATCCTTCAGCTCTTCTGCACAATCCTTCAACACTCGGCCTGGTATGTTGTCTGGGCCAGCTGCTTTGCATGGGTTGATGGTGGCCAGTGTCCTCTTAACACTGGCAGAGGACAGGTAAAGGGGTTGATCATGGGGGGAGGGGGAGTTTTCTGTGGGTGAGTGTCATTTTGTGCTTCAAAGCGGGCAAAGAAACTGTTCAGGTCGTTTAGCAGAGAGGTGTTGTTGTCACAGCTTCGTGGTGCAGGCTTATAGTCCGTGATGGCCTGTATGCCCTGCCACAGGCTCTGTGCATCTCTGCTGTCTTTGAAGTGTGTTGTTATTTTGTCTGAGTATTCCTTTTTTGCTTTCCTGATGCCCTGGGACAGGTTTGCCCTTGCTGTCTTTAGGCCAGCTACGTCTCCTGCTCTGAAGGATTGAATGTGTTATTGATGTTTCACTGATGTTTCACTTTACTGATGACCTGGCTGACATAAACTAAGAGTTGTGATGAAGATGCGTGTGATGTCATCACTCTGGTCTCACCCAACAGTCTCACCCTTGTTGTTATTGTCTTGGCCGAAGTTGTCACTACGTCTCCAAACTGTTTATATGAACAGGGCCACTGACAGCTTTGGCTGGGCCCAGGACAGAGTCATCTAAAGGGCCCCCTCCCCAATACAATTGTCAAAAAGAGAAAAACACGCACATCCGTCTCAAAAATATGGGCGCAGGACTAGCAAAAATCACATGAAAACTGAAAGAAAAGTCTGCAACATCAAGCTCCCGTTTCTCTTATTTAATGTGACGTTTCGGGCAGCATGCCCTTCATCAGACATTGACCCCCTCTCCAATACATACAATTTTTTCCATGTCTCACCCTTTGTTGTTGTCTTGGCCGATGTTGTCACCTCATCTCCAAACGAACATGTATCTAATAGACACTAAGTGTTAAGAACAGGGCCACTGACAGCTTTGGCTGGGCCCAGGACAGAGTCATCTGAAAGGGCCCCGTCCCCAAGATAGTGATGATGACACAATTCTGCACCCCCCCACCCCCCTCTCCCAGAGCCCGAGACAACTGACCCATTTGTCCCCCTCTGTTGGTCTTCCTGGTTGTCTCACCCAGGGCCACTGACAGTTTTGGCCGGGCCCAGGACAGAGTCATCTGAAAGGGCCCCCTCCCCAATAGAGCTTGAAAGTACCGTCACTTCCCTCGATTTCATGGGACCTCAACAGCGTTTTTAGCCGAAAATCGTAGCATGTAGTAATCCAATGGCTGTATTAAAATTATATTTCGATCCCCTTTGAGTTGTGCCACGAGCTCCATATATGTTGTTTCTGATATTTTGCTTAATTTTTCATACAAACCCCCAAACTTTTTAGAAAGCTGTGTTTCTTCCCATTTTTCATGCCGACGGCCTCGGAACAAAACATGATACTTCTGCATGAATAATCTTTATCTAGCCTCTTAAACAGCATATTTGTAGCCCAGCGCATATCATGACTGAGATCAGAAGATATTTACTCGCTACCATGTTGTTAGATGGTCAGCTTAGGTCCCGTGAAACGCGGAACTAAGGGGCGGGACTTTCAAGCTCTATACATATTATGCAGTGTAATGACAACCCAATTTTGCCACCCACCCCCCCTCTCACAGGGCCCGAGACAACTGACCCCTTTGTCCCCCCTCTGTCGGTTTCTCTGGTTGTCTCATCCAGGGCCGCTGACAGCTTTGGCCGGGCCCAGGACAGAGTCATCTGAAAGGGCCCCCTCCCTAATAAATACAAAGTACTCACAACACAATTCTGCACAGCCCCTCACCCACCGCCCTGGCCTCTAAAAGGGCCCGAGACAACTGACCCCTTTGTCCCCCTCTGTTGGTCTTCCTGGTTGTCTCACCCAGGGCTGGTGACAGCCTTGGCCGGGCCCAGGACAGAGTCATCTGAAAGGACCCCCTCCCCAAAACATACTATAATGCAGTGTAATGACAACCCAATTCTGCCCACACCACCCTTTCCCAGGGCCGAAGACAACTGATCCCTTTGTGTGTGTGTGTGTGTGTGTGTGTGTGTGTGTGTGTGTGTGTGTGTGTGTGTGTGTGTGTGTGTGTGTGTGTGTGTGTGTGTGTGTGTGTGTGTGTGTGTGTGTGTGTGTGTGTGTGTGTGTGTGTCCACTGTTGGTCTCCCTGGTTGTCTCACCCAATGTTGTCACCCCCTCTCTCTGTTGTAACGAGCTGGCGTGTATCTATCTAATAGACAGGAAGTGTTATGATGTCCTGCATGGCGGTACGGTGGCCTTAGTGCCAAATATTGACGCCGTCGTCTGGTCTGGTCTGGTCGGCAGCGTATCACTTTCAAATCCCTGCGGGCGGATATGCTGGTGCGATCACACTCTCCGCGCCCTGTCGATACAGGATTATGTCACTGTCGCAGTCACAGATGGCATTTCTGTCGCACAAGACACGACGAGACAAGACAAGACAACAACACCCAGTTTACACACTTCACAACAGATTAAAGGATTTGCCTGCCCGTCCAATAACTTAACACAATCTACTCCACAGCATGACATATAGAATATGTTAGCAGAGAGACTTTTAAAGAAACATATTGAGCAGAGGATTACTTCTAGATTATCACTTTATTAATTCTGCCAAGAAGAGCAAAAAAAGCTACTTACAGTACGAGCAGGAAGGAATCAGCCCGCTCTGCCGCATATTTGGGGACAGAGCAGATAATAAAGTAGAGAAGGCCAAAAAGGATCCACTTGGAGGGGGGCCTTCCCATGAGCAAGTGATCAATTATATAAAGCGCTCTAAAGCCTTAGCGCTTTTCTTTAACCACCCCACAGCTCCAGCCCAGCCCAGAGCACTCGCTAGCGCTAGGCCTGGCCTACTATAACGCTTCCTACAGAGTAGATTGGCATTTAGGACCAGCCATGTATTATTAATGTGTGTGTTTTGTCTTGTTAGTGTAGCAAGCAGGGCTTAATCGATTTAGAAGAGTGATGAATGGCTTAACAGCTGATTAGCTGTGCCTGTGTATGTATGAGCACATGTGTGACGTGACACTGCTGACTAAATGGATGCTCAGCTATTAGCTGTGAGGGAGTTATGGCATTAAGGAGCACAGATGAGGCATTAAGGCATATCAGATTCCTTTGAGAAAGCATGATGTCTTTCCTAATGCAAATGCCTTTCTAATTTGAAATGACAAGATTTGGTTTGTTTTCCTATTTGATACAGTCTGCTTACAAGTATAAAGAATAATATAACACGATTTACTGAATCAGATTAAAACAATGAGACTTTTTTGAGAACTTACTGTATCTCATATACGTGATAATAAGAGATCAAGAGTCTCTTTTATTGACACTCTATATTAATGGGGGTTATTATTGCGTTGTGTATCTGAATGGTGTATTTCATTTGTGTTATGAGAAGAGAAAACTCATGATGAATGAATAAGAATACCATATCGTTTATCAGTGGAGGCCAGCACTGAACCAAACCACAGGTATTTTATGGTGCGCCTGCAGTCTCCTGTCGTGACTTGTCCAGAGCAGGAAAAAAAGACAAAAAAAACAAAGGGGCTTTCATTAAGAGGTCTTTAGAGAGAGAGAGAGAGAGAGAGAGAGAGAGAGAGAGAGAGAGAGAGAGAGAGAGAGAGAGAGATCGAGAGGAGGGAAGAAAAACGGCAAGATATCAAAGGCCTTGAGGATAAAGCTTTTCCAATAGAAAGAGAGAGAGAGAGGGAGAGAGAGATAGAGAGGGAGAGAGAAAGAGAGAGAGAGGAGAGAGAGAGAGAAAGAGAGAGAAGGAGAAAGAGAGAGGGAAGGAGAGAGAAAAATCACAGCTATAAAGCTGTCAAAGGAAACAAGCAGTCTGTGGCTGCAGGCACATCGATCCCTCCTTCCTTTTCTCCGCTCACCCATGGCGATGGAGGAGAGAGAGAGAAGGGAGGAGGAAAACAAAGGATGAGAGGAAGAGAGAAAAAACAAACAAACGAAAAAACAATAGACAGGGCCAAAGAGAGATTGGAAGGGTTGTGAGTGAAGTGCAGAAAAGAAAACAGAGGATGTGAGGAGAGAGGGAAAGGAGGAAAACAGAGGATGAGAGGAAGAGAGAAAAAACAAACAAACGAAAAAACAATAGACAGCTAGGGCCAAAGAGAGATTGGAAGGGTTGTGAGTGAAGTGCAGAAAACAAATGTAAGATTGAACAAGTAAAAACTGGTCGAGGACAGAGATGGAGATGGTGCTTCTGTTGTGGCCATATCACTTGCCTCAGCACAGGGGCAGCCTGCAGAATTGAGCTCATCAGTTCAGTGCAGTGTACTTTATTGGTACCCCTTGGTAAACTGGATTTGCAGTTTGAGAGAGATAGGGATTCTTCCATATAAGCTACAAGACACACACATACAGCTATCACATGGATTTAAAAAATATTTACATAAGATAGTACAAGCACAGTGCTGACATATAACATACAACATACCTATGCACACAAAAAAACGTGGGTTAAACAGGTCAGGGCGTGTGAATTTGCAATAAACAGTAGGCCTACATGACCTTACTCAATATTGATTGAAGGGTGGGGCCTTTCAGATGACTTTGTCCTGCGCCTGGCCGAAGCTGTCAGTGGCCCTGACTGGTGGTAAAATCGCATTGAGGATGAATACACCCTTTAGGAAACAAATGTTTAAATTCCAACAATCCATTTATATCTCCTCAATGATTGACATTTTATCCCAATCTTGTTTTTGTGCCAAATGATTACAGAAAATCTCCTTGGTGTGATGTGGAAGGAGGGGAGAGCAGCAACCGTGAAGGTCGCAAGCAGAGGTGTTGTTCACAGGGGGGTAAAGTGGGACTGAGTCACCAGGGCCCCATGTATAAGGGGCCCACACAGTCCGATTTATGAAGATATGGCTGGGGGGGAGGGGTGTCCATTGGAGCTGAATGCACATAGGGCCCAAAATGTGCTGTTATAATGCCCCGGGTCACCAGTAAGCTGCCGTTGGTTTGTGGGGCTGCTGCACACATTCACCTCGCTTTTCCATCTGATCATCCTGCCACTGCCCGCCTCTGGAGAGGGTGTATAGCCTACATGGGTTCTAAATGTTTGTTTTCCCCTGACAGACTGCGCGAAACTAGCTCCGCACAACTCAACCACTTATTGTTGGAAACCGCTATTGGTCAAAAAATTAGCTCACGTGGTTGGCTGCCAGTGTCTTGCCCCTCCTCACAATATCGTGTTGATAAAAACTGTGAACCCATGTACTGTATAGTGTTAAGGGCCGAAACATCCAATGACCTAGAGCAGGGGTCCCCAAACTTTTTTCTCTGGGGGCCACATTATCGCTCCTGACTGTGATCAGGGGCCGGGATCAATGTGGGCTGTATGCTAGGCTGCTGCCTGTTATAGCCATAATTTCTAGCACAAAATAGTTCATCATTACAAGTGATTTGCAAAAGAAGTGAGTACTTCACATGTAAAAATAGCAAGGAAAGGTTAGAAAAATGAGTCACTGACATGAGTGAATGACAGTTTATGAGTGATAGATAGATACAATGTTTTATTATTATTTTTTTCTATGAGGATTGCTTCTTTGGGTCAGTGTAAATGGTGAGGTGCAGAGAGATGGAGGGCCGGTCAAAGGGGCATGGCGGGCCGCATCCGGCCCCCGGGCCTTAGTTTGGGGACCCCTGACCTAGAGGATCACTGATGCACACTCGTAAATTCCTTTATCATTCATTCAAATTCAAATTCAGTCAAGTCCACCATCCACCATTCACCCAGGCCTACTAGTCCACCAAGCGTAGGCCTACTGTATGAGCTCGCACAAGAATTACAACACTGCTGTGTCAGACTTGCATTCCAGAGGTTGCCGGTTCGACTCCCGACCCGCCAGGTTGGTGGGGGGAGTAATCAACCAGTACTCTCCCCCCATCCTCCTCCATGACTGAGGTATCCTGAGCATGGTACCGTCCCACCGCACTGCTCCCCATGGGGCGCCACTGAGGGCTGCCCCCTTGCACGGGTGAGGCATAAATGCAATTTCGTTGTGTGCAGTGTGCAGTGTTCACTTGTGTGCTGTGGAGTGCTGTGTCACAATGACAATGGGAGTTGGAGTTTCTGGAATTGGAATCCACCAAGCTCACATTACTATGACACAGGTGTCACCAACGTGGTGCCCGTGGGCGCCAGGTAGCCCTCCTGGAGCTTCTGATGTGCCCACCAAGGATGTTAATAAATAGTGACGAGTCCATGTTTTTACTCACAATTCATGTTTTTCTCAATTTGTTAACATGAGACTATTCGTTTATAACCTATAAAGAATATTTCTTTATAGTGTATAAACAGATTATCATTCAAATAGTGTGATTTGGGAATGATGTCAAAACATCAGCAGTGGATATTGAACAAAAGTAGTCCTCGGGTATCAGTAGCCCTCGGGTAGCCCATGGTAGCCCTCAGACACAGAAAGGTTGGGGACCCCTGCTCTGACACATCTGCTCGAAAATATATTCATGGGGGTAATAGGCACAAAATACTTTCAAAAGTAGCCTGCATCGTCTATTGCTGTGTATAGAAAAGCATTCCTTTTCATCAAATAATCAATTACAGCAGTCATTTGCAAGTTTAGTACTCTGAGAAAAATAAATCATGTGTGTCAATATTCAGAGTTAATGTAAAAAAAAAGTGATAATTAATTGCAGAATCCTCTTGTCTCACTCTGAGGCACCGCAGTTTTCGCTGTGTTCACACAAGGAGTGGCTTGACAGTCATAACAATACTGTCCAGACTCCCCAGATATAAATATGTTTTTCTGTTCTTTTGAAGCCTAATAGGGACTCATACAATAATTCAGTGCATGTCTTTGCGGCTATACCGAAAAGGAAGAAAGGAGTCGCACACTGGAGCTGGATGCAGAATCAAAAACTGTTTTAAACAAAGCCGAAAAAAGTAAATAAAACCGACAGACAGGGGACAAACGTTTTGGGTCTAGCCCATCATCAGTGTTCCCAGTTTGCGGCTATACCTCCATGCTTGTTTCCTGCAAAATACATATCTCATCAAGCAGACTACTGATCATAATACTGTACCAACGGGTACATGCATAATTATATGGATCTAGTTTACAGTGATGTGAATGATCAGTGTGTTTTAATGCACTTTAAACAGCCGAATTGGGCCAATTGAAAGGCTTTGAATATGTAAATGTCAAACAGAAAAGGGTACTCCTTGTTGAAAGACAAGACGGTTGCTGTTGGATGTAAAATGAAGAGGAAAATCAGTTTAAGATAAAAAAACACAAATCTGTCCCACAATCCTTTATGTTCCACTCACTCATATGTAATTGAGGACATGTCTTACATGTTCTATTTCTCATCAGTCTCGCTGAAAACGTTCATCGCTTGCAATCCATTCAGCGAAACCCACACATCATGCCTGCACGATTGACAATCATTTGAAAGACAAAAAGGATTTGCGTGCCGTAGAGGACGGGGGAGCTGCCTGTGATGTTGGGAGACAGTGGTGGTGGGGGTGACACAGCTTTCTGCATCTCTCCATAGCGCTCCCATAGCCCCACACACCTACTTTGTGCCGGGGGGCAAAAGGAGGCTATTTTAGGCAACAACAAAAAAATGGTTGATTTTATCTGCTGTAATTTCATGCACAGTTGGGCTCGCCTCTCTCTCTCTCTCTCTCTCTCTCTCTCTCTCTCTCTCTCTCTCTCTCATCTCCTCTGTGCTTTATGTGCCTGCAATGGTGCTTAAAGGGGATTGGGGACTCGCATGGCACGGCAGGCAGGGACAAACCTCGCTGGGGACTTCTTTGCTTTTCATTACAGATACACACAGTAGGCCTACATTCAGAGAGCGCTATAGGAGACAGCAGAGGAAAATTATTATAGCTAAACAATAGATGATTTGCTCAATTTTGCATTCTTTAGTTGAAAGTGAGATGCACTCAAGTGTGAGTTTTTCGCTTTTTTTGTTATCGCTTTATGGGTGCTGAGCAAATCGTTCCAGTTGGTACACATGTCAATATACAGTTGAGGACGATATTATTAGCCCCCCTTCTGAAATTAGACATATCTCTTCATTGATCATTGAGAATGATCATTATTAATAAATGAATGTTATTCTGGAAACGAATACACCATGGAGATAGTATCCAATAAGTTACATTTGGACTTTTCCATTTTCACAATGAGTTTAAACAAAAAAGTGTAAAAATGGCAAGGACAAAATTATTAGCCCCCTTATCATTAATAGTCAATACAGTGCCATTTATGAACAAAAATTGACACCAGGCACTTTGATTAGTTGTTAACTATGTTGGCACATGTCCTACCAGGGATTTTGGCCCATTTTTTTTCATTGCAAATAGTTAAGCTGGTCCAAATTGCATGGATGTTGAGGATGGACATTCATTTTCAGCACTGTTGAAATACTATCTAAAGGATTGAGGTCCGAACCACTCCATGACCATGGTTTTAGTATCCTTGAAGAACATTTGAACTATTTTGGATGCAAGTTTTGGGTTATTATCTTATTGAAAGATCCAGTGAAGATCTTAGCTTCCTCTATGAGCATATTTTTGCAAGGTCACTTTCCACATTCTATCATAATTTTCAGTTTTTATGGTGCCGTACACCCAAACAAGGTTTCCTGTGGCTGAGGCTGCCACAGAATGATGCATCCACCACCATGTTTAATTGTGGAAACCATCTTATAACGATTCAAGGCCTATCCCTTTCTTCACCTGACAGAAGCAGAATTCATGCATCAAAGCAGGTGCAATTGAATATCATCAGATGAAAGCAGAGACGTTCAAAACTCATTTTTGACTTTCAAATGTTCACAGGCAAAGCTCAATAACACTCTGATATGCACTGCCTTTAGTAAAGGGGTTCTTCTGTGATGATGGCCCCAAAGCCCAATGTGATGACAAGCCCTAACAACTGTCTTTCTTGGAGGGGAAAAAACCTCCAGGTGAGGCCAGGTCAATAACAATCATCTAGGCAGGTGTCCAATGCTTCTTTGGTCTAATGAGGCTAAGCAGTTTCCACAGTTACACATAGTGGAAGGGCATCACGTTTAGTCTGTTATTCAGCCTCAGACACAGGGAGTCTGGGTCTGAATCTGGATTGCTTGGTCTTCCAACAACATTGTAACCCAAAGCATACATTTAGATTAGTTCAGAGGTTCTTCAAGGACACTAAAACCATGATATTGGAATCACCCGCTCATAGTCCAGTCCTCAATCCCACTCTGTGTCTGTGGTTAATGTCTATGCTCAGCATCCATGCGATTTGGACCAGCTAGAACACTTTGCAGTGAAGAAATGGGCCAAAATCCCTAGTGGGGCACGAGCCAACCTAGGTAGCAACTTATCAGAGCCTGTTGTCAGTTTTGGTTCATAAATGGCGCCATATTGACTATTAATGATCAGGGGGCTAATAATTTTGTCCTTGTCATTTTTGCCATTTTTTGTTTAAACTCATCGTAACAATAGAAAAATCCAAATTCAACTCATTGAACATTATCTCCATCAGTGTATTTGTTTCCAGAATAACAGAAACGGTGAATAATGGTTATTCTTACTGAGAAATCAAGAGAAATGTCTAATTTCAGGAGGGGGGCTAATAATATCGTCCTCAACTGTAGCCACAGGAGGTATGGGAGAAGGCCAAATATTTACAAAGAACTTCAATTACATCGTTTTAGAAATAGCAGAGAAATCCCATGGAGGAATGCCTGAGGAAGACATACTGTAGGCCTAGTCCTATAGTCCTATTAATGACAAGTAATAAATGATCCATTTGATGCAGAGATACTTGAATAATATGATGAGATGGTTTACAACTGTGTCTTTGTCTTTACGAAATGCCGCTGTTGCCATCGTTATGTCAGAGACTGTGTTTACAAAATCCATTGGAGTATGGGGTCACCCATACTATGACTTTTGGCATGTAGTAACTTCCAAAATATCAAAGGTCTAATAAAATCAGGGAATGAGTACACGCCTTCCATCCTGACCAGCCAAAACTCCAACTCCCATTGTCATTTTGACACAGTGCACAAGTGCACACTGCACACAACAAAATTGCATTTATGCCTCACCCGTGCAAGGGGGCAGCCCCCAATGGCACCTGAAATGAGCGGCACAGTACCAACCTCAGGGTACCTCAGTCATGGAGGAAGATGTGGGAGAGCACTGCTAATTAGGCCTAGCCTACTCCCCCACCCATCTGCTGGGTTGGGACTTGAACTGGCAACCTTTGGGCTACAAGTCTTTTTTTTCCTTATACGTATTTTTTGGGGCTTTCTGGCAATCATTAGGGCCTACTATAAGACAGTGTGAGAGTAGACAGGAAACGGCCGAGATTTAGGGGGGCAAGCAGAGCGTTTGGCCCTGGGTCTAGGGCCCTCATATTGGTGGTGGGGGACCTATTATAAACTTGGCAGGCCATAGCCTATATGGGGCCCTATCAGTGTTTATCCCAGGGCCCCTGTGTGAAAATGTTCCGCCACTGCTGCAACAGCGTACAGCAGTAACACCAGTTTTGCATTCCAGGACTGCAGCGAAAATGAGTAGGATAGGCCCTCGTATATTGAACAGATGCATCTGTCTGAGTTACACTTAGAGAGGGAGGTGAGGGATGTGGATCCATCACATAGCAGCCTTTATGTGGACCTTAGATTATAGATTGTGTAATGCATCAGTTGTCCAGTAATTCCATTCCAGAACTGCAGAGGGCAGCTGACTGTTTCTTTTATATGGCTATTCCCTGCGTTGAAAAAGGAGAGCTGGCAAGCTGACTGTTGCTTGGCGAAGATAAACACTTACCGATAGGAGGAGCATTCATGTAGCAAGTAGGCAAGGAGCTAGAAGGGGGGAGCTGAACATACCTCTCGATTGACGGGGACAGAGAACAAGCGAGAAGAACCCATGAACAGATTTGGCACGCCGAATTGAAATGCCATCAGTGTTTCTGTCAACAGTAACCGCTTGCACATCATACCACCACGCTTTGCAGGACAGCGTATAGGGGCATAGTCGATAGCAGGGGCATAAACATAGTTTTAGCTTCTCGATCGCTTTTGTTTCTGTTATTTTGTATTCACGGCATGGCATGTAATCATCTGGTAGTTTGATGGGGCTTCTAAGGATTATGATGCCGCCTAAGTTTCAGCTTTTGGCTGTCATGGCTTTTGGAATTGCCATGATGTTCATCGAGAATCAGATCCAGAAACTGGAGGAATCTCGGACGAAGCTGGGTGAGTTACGCTTAACTGAAAACAAAATGTTTCATGTTGGTCACGTTTGCAGCTTGTGCACAGCACAGGTCGCCCGCATAAACTAAAACCCACCGCCAGCTAGCCATGTTAGCCAGCTAGCTGCCCTAGCGTGCTTGCTAACGTCAGATTTTTTTGGAGACCACTGCTGCATTTCAGACAACAACACTGTGATTCAATGACCACATATTTTCTCCTCCACATGTGGACTTCTTCTCCTATGAACGCATCAAGTAAAAGGCTGACTGCTAGCGTACAGCACCCATTTTTCTTTAAATCAAAGCTAAGTGTCTCAGCTAACTTAATAAGCTAACGTCATGCCAAGCTGCTGTTCATTTTACTGTGGGAAACTGGGTGAAACAGCTGTTATGGTTAGCGTGTCAATGCTTTGATCTGCAAAGAATCTGCCGATATCATGACTGACTTGTGTACCTAGATCTGCTCTGGCGAGTTATGGCTGAGTTCAACTTGGGGAATCTATGCCCTCGGGGGTTCTCTGATGTGGCTTTTTGGAAAGGAAATCGGTTAAATGCTGGAGCAAGGATGTTGTTACCTTGCCGTGGGAAGTCCCCTTTCTACTCTTAAATCAGTGCGTCGCGCTAAGCATCTCGTGGACACATAACGAGTGGTCGTCCTCTTGGCTTCGCCATGGTGCACACATTTTAAGAAAAAAAAAATACATGTTGGTCGGTCACTCATAACAGCGCAGCGTTTGCTTTGCAACAGAACGTAGAGGCTTTTGTCAGCATTTCATGTCTGGTCAGCTTCTCTCTTGAAAACGAAACTGTTTGCTTTCTAGGGCCAGACAGAAGACCTTTCACACGTTGTTGTGAGATGTCTGTTGTGCCCTTGCGAGGTTCTTTGATCAGGTGTTATTGTCACCCATTACTCCCATGCATCCCTTCACTGTCTGTTATGATATCTGAATGTTTGTTCAGTTGTGTATGATTACCTGGCTGTCATCACATTGGGGTAAACATTTCCCCTGTTATGTGGACGTCTGGTTCTGTCCCTCGTACGTGCGTGCACATAACATGCGACAGTGGCATAATATCAGCGTTCTGTTGGCTCTGTGCTACTGGGTCCTGTTCCATTGTCCGCCCCGACACCCCCATTCGCCTGATAACAGTTTCGCAATGGCTCGCTTGCTTCCCACTGCCACTAATGGCCCGTGCGAAGTCAGCCAGAGGATTCGTTGGTTCGTGGCGTGGCGCAGGTGCGGGACATGCAACCGTGAAAAGATGCTGAGATGACAAGCCCACACAGCAGCTACACGGCTTCAGTCCCCTTGCGCGGAGCGACCGTCTGTAGAGACTGGTCTTGTCAAGGTGATCATTTCAAAGTCAGTGAGCAGTTAACACGGTGTAAAATCCTCATTAGTCGCTCGTGCTGTCCTAGAAGTCTTGGTTTTCCATTGCAGTGCCTGTCTGAAGAGAAGGAAAAGGGGTGTGTGTGTGTGTGTGTGTGTGTGTGTGTGTGTGTGTGTGTGTGTGTGTGTGTGTGTGTGTGTGTGTGTGTGTGTGTGAGTGAGTGTGAGTGTGAGTGTGAGGGAGATAGGTGGGTGGGATTGGGTCATAGTATATATATTTTGTTGTTGTTGTTGTTGTTGATTTACAGTAATTTGCAAAAACTACAGACATGTACATGATGTGAACGACCTTCTTAGTTACCAATAGAACGTGATTATTATGACGTAGACCTACAAGTAAGCAAATTACTGTTTTTGTGAATTGTATTGTATAATTTGTAAACATCTGCATCTTAAGATACCCCAACACCTGACTGGGTATCCCTAGCACCATGGACAGCAGCTCATCAGAATGTAAAGCGCTGCCTATTTAATTATATGGCAAAACTGAAACAAGCGCTTCAAATACATAGTGTTACAACACCTTCAACCTTTAATTATTACCATACCAAGCGAGTCCTTGCCTTAAGTATAGTGAAAGACACACAGTGCACCTCTGTGTATGTCATTTCCCTTTCTGTCAAGCAAACGCTGACACTTGATTTGATATTAAAAACGGGAGGACTGAAACTTGCAGTGCCACGCAGCCGTCAAGCGTCTCTGGGGGCATGAAAAAGCGCTCTCTGCTCTGTTTTTTGTGAGAGAATATTCTCACAAAGTTTCAATAGAATAGACAATCTTGGGCTCCTACTGGGTCGAAGATGAAACCGTTTTTCTATTCAATTTTCACGAAAAGAAAGAGGCTAAGATTGCAAGCAGAAAATGACAAAGCGTTGCTTAGTGTTCAGCCTGCTCCTTGTGATGTAGACTTTTTAAAAAGTATTTTGGGGTTTTTCAAGCCTTTACTAGTTTAGGGGATCATCCTGGCACTTTCAGTGTACTGGCTCAACTGAAATTTTCAACGTGAGCGACCTAGGCACTGACAAACAGTGCCCAAAATGCACAAGTGCGGCATTTGAGACACAGCCATAGACTTGATTTCGCTGCCAGCCTTCAAATGGTGGTTGTTGAGCTTATTTAATTGAGGTCAGTTTGAAGTGTGTGTATAGTAAGTGCTCTTTTATTCATGATGATGGAGCCTGTTGTTTTCTATCTTACACCTCATCCAGATTTGAGACTAAAAATAATTTCAATGAAGAAGACGGAGCTGAAGAAGAGGAAGAGAAGAAGAGTTGGCCTTAAATTGCATCACTACTAAAAAATGACACTGAGACCTCTAGCCTGGCAGAGCGTATGCTAGCTGTTCTCCAACACCTACACATTACTACAGATAGTACTACTGCTGCTGCTGCTGGTGGTGGTGGTGGTGGAGTAGATGTGACTGTAGTGCAGCCAAGCCAAGGGCAGAGGCCTCCTCCTTGTTAGTAGGCAGCTGGTTAGACTGCGATGCAGAGAGAACACACACACACACACACACACACACAGGCATGCAGACAGAGTGTGTAGACGCATGCATGCATGCACGCACATTTGGCCTGCAGACCGCTGCAAGAAGTTACTACTGTGTGAGTGTGAGAAGCCTCTCCAACCATAAAGCTTGTAAGGATGCCTTTTGGCATGCTGCCTTTGCCTGTATCGTGCACGCACACACACGCACACGCAGACAGGCACGCACGCACGCACACACACACACCCTTCACATTGTATAGCGCACAAACGCACACCTCTCACACGCACCTTGCCTGTGCATAACACATCGTTTTCTCTCTTTCTAACGCACGCACACACACACACACACACACACACACACACACACACACACACACACACACACACACACACACACACACACACACACACACACACACACACACGGGTGCACTCTGAGCCTGTGGACTTGCTGCTCTGCCTTGTCTGTGCTGTGCTCTGTACGTGGCGTAGCTCTCTTCGCAGGGGACCTTGCAATGATGACTCCTAAATAGAGGGATTTATACCATCTGCCAATGGCCGCCTCCACACGGCTCCAGCCTCACACGCGCCCACGTCACGGCTACGTCTTGGGGGAATTCAATTCACAGTCTCCACCACGATTCTGTCTTTTTCTTTTTGTTTGTTTGTTTTTATTTTAGTTTTTATTATTAGTTGTATTACTGTTTCCAGGCTGTGTTTTAAAGTGGGACTTGTTCATGATATCGGACGGTATAGTTCTGGATTGTGGTCCTTAGGTTTTGAAAATGTTTAAGTCCACAAATAAGAATTGGCTACTACCGTATACTGTATAGCCTATCTAACTGTCAGAATATACTGTGTACATCCTTGCGGGGGCGAAGGGAATAGAATGTATTGTGTATTCCCGAAGGAGAGGCAAGAGGACGGATAGCAGCAAAATGTTTAAGTCCACAAATAAAGGCAACGATACACAGGGCAACTTTTTGATCAATGCTGCCGGGCAACATCATGATTGCTTGGCTATTCATTTTCCGATGGAATGGTTGGAAAAAGTTGTGTGCTGCTAATCCAAGTTCTCCTAATACAAATATTACATGATGATTACGGTCAAAACATCATCTTATAGTATCGTTGCCCTGACTGATTGCTCAAAAAGTTGCCCAGTGTATCATCACCTTAAGAATAGGTTACGACCGTATACTGTATAGCATTGGTTCTTAACCTGGGGTGCGGGCACCCCCTGGGGGTGCGCCAGAAGTTTCAGTGGGTGCACAGAATTTTGTCTGTGTTGAGATTGTGACCAAAATTCTGCTTGCAAGCATTATATTTAGGGCAAATTAAGAGCAAATTAGAACATATTTTGGTCCCCATTTAAAGTCATTAAGGTATTGATTAATGTCTCAAGCAAGACTCATTGTAATTCATCCCTTTCATATTTTTTTAGTGTGTATACACAAGAAGTTTGGGTTGGGGGTGTGCGGCTTGTCTTCGGCAGAAGGAAGGGGGTGAGTTAAGAAAAAAAGGTTAAGAACCACTACTGGCAGAATATACAGTTCTGTATATAGTATACATCCCTGCGCTGCGGGGGCCAGTGGAATAGAATGTATTGTGTATTCCCGAAGGAGAGGCAAGAGGACGGATAGCAATAGCATGATGATGAGAATGTCTGTCTGTCTGTCTGTCTGTCTGTCTCCACCCGAGAGTGTGTGTGTGTGTGTGTGTGTGTGTGCGTGTGCGTGCATGTGTGTGCGCGTGTGTAGCTGTGGCACAGCACAGGGTTCACTGGGTCCTGCTCTCCTCCTCTCAGCATACATATGAGTCACATGGCACCTTAGAACAGACGGCACAGGGACCCTCATTCCATCATGCATTATTAATAAGAAAGAATATTTGATATTTGCATTACATAGCCGTATATGTACTGTATACCCCGTATGTCAATTTGAATTTCTTATTTCTGAGGGAGTAATGTAATCTAGCCCGGGCTATGGGCATGTTAGGGTTGCGAGTCTGTGAGTTATTCAATACTTAAACCGACGCTTGAAATGCTGTATGCGCACCTTTTTTCCCATCTTGAATATTGTATATTTACTACAGTGCTTCATGCTGGTCTGTTGCCTCACGTTCATCCTTTCACTAACTCACTTTGTGCTGTTGGCGGAGGACGATCATGCATCAATGGTGCCCGTCATGCAGCATTGAGATGTACTACGATGGAGAGAGTTGTACAACTGTGACCCTCTCTCAGCAACGTTATAATGTACAAGGCTACACATTTTATGAAATACAGAAGAAGAGTATTTTTCAGTAGAATTGAGATGTCGATGGAGAGAGTTGTACAACTCTGACCCTCTCTCAGCAACGTTATAATGTACAAGGCTACACATTTTATGAAATACAGAAGAAGAGTATTTTTCAGTAGAATTGTACATTGATCTCACACAGCTACTAGTCATTCGCAGGGAGATGATCGAGCTAGGTTAGCACTAGGGAAGTGGTTTTCTCACTTTTACAGGCAACCTGTTTGTCATGCAGATGGATGCATCATGCATCTTAGAAATCTTTAAACAAAAGTCAAACAAGTGCCGGGTAAACATCTTTCTCTTTGAAGCATTGAACACTTATGCGTTACCAGCGCCTATAGAAACTGTGCATGGATCTTTGAATCTTTACAGAATGCTGCTCTTTTTCAGCTCGGATAGTACGTGCAGGTGTGTAAATAAATGTGTCAATAAAGTATTCATATATGACCTTAACGTGGAGCAAACCGCTCAAGGCACTGTACTGTGTGGGCAGCCGTGGTCTAGTGGTCAAGGAGATGGACTTAAGATCAGAGGGCTGCAGGTTCGAATCCCCCATCCTTCCACTCCCTATCACCCTGCATGACTAAGGTGCCCTTGAGTAAGGCAGCTAATCCCATACTGCTCCAGGGACTGTAACCAATACCCTGTAAATAACTGTAAATAAAGAAAAGCATCAGCCAAGTGTAATGTAATTAGAGATGCACCGGATCCAAGATCCGGTTCTGGATCCGGCAGGATAATAAGGGTTTTTCACAGGATCCGGATCCGGTAGCCGAGGCTTTAAAAAAGGGCCGACATGTGTGAGTAGGCTATGTGTTTCAACCCTTTTGTAGGATCCGGTATCCGGTTCCGGATCCGACAGGATCTTAAGCAGTTGATCCGGTATCCGGCAGGATCCTAAAAATCAGGATCCGGTGCATCTCTAAATGTAATATAATGTAATAATGTCATGTAATACATTTGCTAAATGTACAGAGCAGTGTTGTGTTGTGCAGTCAGAAGTCTACAGCAGTGCCACATGGCTTCCTCTCTGTAGATCCAATAGCTCATGGAACGCGTGTCTGATGACATCTCCTACCTAGCGCAGGGTTTCCCAGACTGGGGTGCGTGCACCCCTGGGGGTGCGCTGCCTGCCCCAAGGGGGTGCACGATTTGAATAGAGCAATGGCTGAGATGTGTGTTTTTACACAGCATTAATGAACATTTTAAGTAGTTCTTAATGGTTTGGTGAATTGTATACTAGAAGGGTCCATCCGAACTGTCATTTATAACTCCTAGACTTTGAAGGCAGAAACAGCGTCAGGTCTATTGGAAATGAGGATTCCCCAAAATGAGTACATTATGTCCGCGTGTACAACATTCGCTTGGGAGGTGCGCGAACCATATTGAAACGCACAAGGGGGTGCACAAGGGAAAAAAGTTTGGGAACTGCTGTCTTAGAGCAAAGCTCAGCATCTTGACTAGCTGTGTGGTAATGATGACCAGCGTAAATGACTCTCCGCTCAGACCACTAATAGAGTGGCGTCATTACTAATGTATGATATTGAAGCAAAAGGTCTCGCCCTGCCTCATTAATGATGCAGACTACAGCAGGTGAGTGTGGGAGCAGGAGGGTGTGTTATATATTCATGAATGGGTGAACTTTCTCTGTGAGCTGAATCCACTGATTCATCCTTTTGGGAGCAAAAACCATACGATGTCAAAATGCTTTTTTTTGAGCGTCCGGCATGGGTGTTTTTTCCCTCTTTCTTTCGGATATTGTACATGCGCTGTATCACGTCGTGTGATCTTGATGTTATATATTCATGGATGGCTGAACTTTCTATGTGAGCTGAATTCCTTTATGCAAGGAACATAAGATGTCAAAATGCCCTACTGCATACAAACTCCATATTGACTTTATTGTGAATTAGATGAACAATGGGACAACATCTGACTGAAAGCGTTGTGGAGGGAAAATAGCCTATTCTTTACTGTATGTAAGAAAAAAAAGTGTGTGTGTGTGGTTATGGCAACTACAGCGGAATGTAAATTCTTTCTTCCTGGCCAGTGTCCAGCTGGCATGGGTTAAAGAGGAGAGAGGAGAAGCCTCCCCAAATACACCTGTCAAATAGGGATGCACCAATACTGGTATCGGTACCTGATACTGCTCATTAGACTCGTACTTGTACTCGTCAAGCACTTACCGATACCAGGAACGATACTGCTATTACACAAAACAATGCAAAATCTTGTCACGTTCTGTGGACTTGAAAGTAGCATGGAAAAAAGTGCCACCTCATACATTTACTAACATTTAAATCTACATGGAAATGGACAATAAAAATATCACAGGTGGAAGAAACCAAGGCCATGCATTTTTTTTGGTATTTTGGTGGTAAAAGGTATCGGTATCGGTACTCTGTATCGGCAAGTACACACATTGATGTACTCGTACTTGTATCGGTTTTCAAAAAAGTGGTATCTGTGCATCCCTAAGAGGAGAGGAGAAGCCTCCCCAAATACACCTGTCAAAGCTTTGTTCTTTGGCTTTGGCAGGTGCAGCGCTCCTTGCTTCATTAACTTGGCGACGGCTATAGGGCTAGGCCGGTGCTTGTTTGTTACAGACCCCGGGAGACAGACAGGCATGGGGTATCATCTGAGGCGACAGCCCCTTTAATGTGAGGCTATATTTCAAGCGGCTTTTTATGAACATGACTAAAAGATAGCAGGTGGTCTGTTGACTGAAAAAAAAGAAGTTACTGCAGTGTTTTTTTTTTTTTCAACAAGCTTTTCATCTCATCTACTTGTAGATGTGGTGTTATGCAGGGGAACCTAGCATTGTTTCCACCACAGCACAGACTTGAGTTTTCATGCATTTACGTGTTTAAAATGGCAGCCACAAAGTAAGACCCAAACAACCACAACCACAATAACAACAACAAAAAAAACAACTCAGCATCAAGAAAAAAAGGAAAAAAACTAAGAAAATAAAAGCTGAACTCCTGTTCACTCCACATTATATCTGAGTGTTGTGCATTATGGCAGCTTATACTGAACCCGGGCTGAAACCCCTTGCACAGAAGCTGCCATTTCTCCCCACACACACACACACACACACACACACGCCCGGGCACAGACGCTGCCATTTCTCCCTAGACACACTTGCCTATTTTCCTCCCGATCTCTCTTCATTCACGGCCAGTGATCCGCATCACCACCACCACCGGCTGGGTCACACTCTGTGTGCGTGCGCGCTCGTGTGTGTGTGTGTGTGTGTGTGTGTGCGTGTGTGTGCGCGCGTGTGTGTGTGCGCGCGTGTGGGCGTGTGTGCGTCTGCGCGTCTGCGCCCCCAACCCCCTGCAACCACACATACACACACACACACATTGCTGATTCAACCAGACTCCTTGTTCGTTCAAGTCTTTCTTCTCCTTCATTCTCCCTTTATTGCTCGAATGCCTGAAGAGAAGTGAAAGCCTTATTTTCTGGCTCCCATAGTTTGCCGCGCCAGTGGGGGGTTGGGTTTAGCCTGGAAGCACTGAAGAAGAAGAAGAAGAAGAAGAAGAAGAAGAAGAAGAAGAGATTCACGATCCATTTTGTTTTGGTGTGTGTGTGTGTCTGTGTGTGTGTGTGTGTGTGTGTGTGTGTGTGTGTGTGTGTGTGTGTGTGTGACTCTAGGAATGATTATGCAGCTGGTAACCAGCGGTGGGCTTAAAGCAGGTTTCATTTAGCCTTCTGTCCACTGCCTGGGGGCCAGACTCAGAAGCTGTTAACGCGTGTTGTGGATATTTATGAGACACATTGGCTTTGGCGTCTTGTTTGTTTGCACATAGATAGGGGTTTAGAATGTGCATTTCAAAACTAACATTTAGGGGGCTAAAACGCACCTGTCACCATGGAGTTTTTATTTTTGTCGCGCTTGCACATGAACGGATTAAAAAAAAAAATGCTTTAAAAAATATCTTCATACGTGTAACCAGCACCTAAATCATCTTTCCTCGAGGGACTGCACATTTCCAGCCATCCATGATGTGGGGTGGGGGGGGGGTAACTAAACCTTGGAGCCTGTTTAATCTCTTGCTAATTTATGTTTCTACTGTTTGGGTGCCCGACAGACTTTTATAAGCGTTTTCTTTTTTCCTTCAGCGTCATGTGGCATACAGATAGGCCTGCAACACAGACACATGCTCTTTATACAGATAGGCCTACAACACAGACACATGCCCTTTTAAAGAATGCAGTCATGCGGCCTGTGTTGCCAGATTGGGTGGTTACCCGCCCAATTGGGCTGCTTGGGATGGGGTAGCCGTCTGGGTAAAAACTGTAAAAATCAGTCATTTGGCGGGTTTTTCTGCAGTTTTATGCCATTGTCTCTCCAGTACAATTTGTTGAAATAGGGTGGATTTTAGCACCAAAAGGCAGTTTTTCATCACCTTTTGGGCGGGATTTGATCAGACACATCTGGCAACACTTCATGCGGCGCAGGCAGCTGCTGGCCTTTATCACTCGTGAGGTGGTCAGCTCTTGGGAAACATCGTCTGTGAGATGCTCATGGCATTTGAAAAATTAAGGATAGTTAAATAAAAAAGAGAACGAGAGTTCATATTTTTTCCGTTCCTTTCCCCCAGTGCCTTCTCCCCTGGTATTGGAGAGGAGGAGTAGGGTTCTATGTCATTTGGTGAAAGAATAGTACCAGAGGGACCCTGAAAGTAGGGTAAAATAGATAGAGAGAGGGATGGAGAGAGAGAGAGGGAGGGAGAGCGATAATGAGTGAGTGAGAGTGAGAGTGAGTTAGGGAGAGTTAGGGAGAGAGAGAGAGAGAGGGAGAGTTAGGGAGAGAGACAGTTGGGGAGAGTGATAATGAGTGAGTGAGAGAACGAGGGAGGTAGCGAGCGAGTGAGTGGGAGAGGGAAAGCGAGATGGAGAGAGGGAGTGAGTGAGAGAATGAGGCAGCGAGCGAACAAGGGAAAGAGAGATGGAGAGAGGGAGTTTTGTGTGTGTGTGTGTGTGTGTGTGTGTGTGTGTGTGTGTGTGTGTGTGTCTGTGTATGGGCTAATCCTAATTGTAAATGATGGGCCGTCAGCAGGGCTGTGAGGTTGGCCTGGCCAACACTTGCTGCCTGGCATGCAGGCGGTTATAGATGTCCAGCTTGGAGCAGGAGGAAGAGGAAAATAGGAAGAGGAGGAGGAGGAGGAGGAGTAGAAGAGGAAGTGGAAGTGGAGGAGGAGGGAGTAGAGAGGAGGAGGAGGAGGAGTAGAAGAAGAGGAAAAGGAAAAGGAGGAGGAGGGAGGCGGAGGAGGAGGAGTAGGAGGAAAAGGAAAAGGAGGAGGAGGGAGGCGGAGGAGGAGGAGTAGGAGGAAAAGGAAAAGGAGGAGGAGGGAGGCGGAGGAGGAGGAGTAGGAGGAGAAGAAGAAGGAGAAGAGGAAAACGAAGAGGAGTGGGAGAGGAAGGGAAGAAGTACGAGTAGGAGGAGAGGAAGTGGAGGAAGAGGAGGAGTAGGAAGAGGAGGAGGGAGTGGAGGCAATGTCCATGGTCATGGCAGTCATGGGTGAGCGGTTAGGGCGTCAGACTTGCATCCCAGAGGTTGCCGGTTCGACTCCAGACCCGCCAGGTTGGTGGGGGGAGTAATCAACCAGTGCTCTCCCCCATTCTCCTCCATGACTGAGGTACCCTGAGGTACCGTCCCACCGCACTGCTCCCCATGGGGCGCCACTGAGGGCTGCCCCCTTGCACGGGTGTGGCATAAATGCAATTTCGTTGTGTGCAGTGTGCAGTGTTCACTTGTGTGCTGTGGAGTGCTGTGTCACAATGACAATGGGAGTTGGAGTTTCCCAATGGGCTTTCACTTTCACTTTTCACATTTTCATCAGCAGGATGCTGACATCTCTCGCCACATGGCGCTTTACACCTGTTTCCCCTCTGGTGATTGCCACATGGAGCGACACACCTCCGATTCCATCTCTGACCCCTCTACAGTAGCACGTCCTTGTCCTTTGGTGCGGAGGCCGGGTGGATGGATATAGTTGTGGAGTGTCCATTTTGAGCTGTGGAGTCCTTCTATCTTTCTGTATAGTGACATTTTTCATTTTTCATTTATTACATTCAACTTAAAGACAGGATTTTGTTACAGAACTTCTATAGAGCAACGTGATGGAGCAATGTGAGGTTAGGTACCTTATTCAAGGGTGTGTTGGCTACTGATGATATGGGATTTGAACCTAATTGCAAGACCCTAGTACATGTTTTCTGCTACATGCCTGCTGAGTCGACCGCCCTTAGTCCTAAATGTCTGAATGTTGGCCATGCCTTTCGTATGGGAGGGAAGTGAGGGAGTTGACAAACGTGGTATTGGGGCTGGCGTACTGATATTTAAAAGTCACCACCATCCTTCTAACTCCTACACCCTTTTGACACATCCATGGCTGGGATTTCTGTGTGCCTGCCTGGCTGGTGGACAATGACGGCAAATTCATGAAACGTGCACAGTGTGTGGAAGAGCCAGACGCGTTACGACCTGCTGAAACAATGTCAGCAGCACGCTCTTATCTGGGGACGGCAGAAGGGAACGGCAGCAGCAGGGCTTGGTGTTGTCAACTGTTGTCCTTTTTGGAGATTATCTTTGGTTGATGAGTTATCGATTCTGAACAGTGGGTCCTCAAGCACTTTCTGATTCTGTCCTCAGAACAAAACAAAAAAAGACGATTTCAGACAGGGTAAAATTGAAGGATAATTTCAAAGTCAAACACAATTATCTTCTCTCCCTGCTGTCCTTGCTGTTAGTTGGAAATGTCATGCAGTTCAGTTAAGGTCGGTGAGAGAAGGGAAATGGCAAGTTTTGAATGACTCACTGGTACTGAGATGGCATTTTAAAACACAACGTCTGTTGTTCAGTGTTTTGTATAATTTCTTATTGCTTTATTGACTGTGCTATAGTGGGCCTTCCAGGCCCGGAAGGCTCAAGGAACATAAGGAGAAGAAAAAAAACACCCACTTGAATCAGAGCACTTTTGAACTTGATGATGATGATGATGTCAAGGCTATGTAGCCTTAATCAACCCCACTTTAATCTCTTTTTGTGGGTGTAGCCGAAGTACATGAGCTAGTTTCTGCAAGTTGTCTGTTCACCTAATGGTCTCATGAAGTTGGCATACTGAAGTTATTTGCAGCCATTTCCTCCAAATTGCTATTGAATAATTTAATGTAAATTGTTTGGAAGTAAGTTAATTAATTTCCGTGACAAGTAATTAGCCTTCAGGAGAATGCCTGCCAGTCATGTTCCAATTCTCTTCAGGGTGATACAAATAATAATAACTAACGTACGTCCTGATCGTCCTGTCTGGATTTATTTTTCCAAGAATGTGCATCACTCTGCATTATCCCCCCCTGCATAAGCTCCTTATCACCAGCTTTTCTGCACATTGACCAGTGGAGACACAGCATGCTTTGCATTATATTTGTTGAATTTTTTAGGGGTCATCCAGGGATTCAAAAAATTGATTCAGGGCCTTAGAAATGACTTCTTGTTTTGTGTCCTCTCCAGAATCGGCACAAATATACTTTGAGGTCAAACTTTGTGTTTTGTTTTTTAAGCGTGGTGTGTTTTGCTCTAAAGATTGATTCAGCTTGCGCTCTCTCGCACTCACCTACGTTACGAATGTCAGTGGGCAGCCGTGTCCCTAGTGGTTAAGGAGATGGGCTTTAGATCAGAAGGTTGCGAGATTGAATCCCACCCTCACTCCCTATCTCACTCCATGGCTGAGGTGGGCTGTGTAGTAGCAGGCAGAGATTCTTAGAGATATAGAGATATGCCAACATAATAGGTTTCTATGGGCACCTAACATGACAAGGTTCCGGTCTGCCTAAAGGGGCGTGTCATAATGCTCCTACATTTAATAGAACAGTCCTTAGGTCTGCCTACTGTAGGTCTGCCTAAAGGGGGATTTCCCCCCCCCTCCCCCTTGCAATAGTAGAACTCTGGTAGCAGGTTTACCACTTCCTGCAGGTTAACATAGTGAGGTTTATCACTTAACCTTGTTCTTGGAATACTACCCTCCTGCTGTGTCCTGAAACAAAACAAGGTGCTGCTGAGTGTGCTGCACACCACGTCTGTTCCCTCACTTCCCTGAGGACTGTTATTTTGAAAAGAGAGTAAAGAGGATGCTTCCTGTGCTGAGTACTTTTATTCTGAAGAAGAAAAAGGTGAAGGAGGAGATGTCTGTATGTGGTTGTGTGTCAAGGACGAAGGACTGGCGAGAGGGGGAAAGAGGCTCTCCTGTGTCTGTGTGTTCCCACACTAGCCTCTGTAGGTTCCCCCCATTCCCCTCTCAGGGCACCTCGCCTTCCTATCCGCCGCTACTTTCCCTCGCTGTAACACTAGCAAGCGTTTCTCCCACCTCTCCATCCCACCTCTCCAGCCCCAACCCCCTCCTGCGTTTTTATATAGGACTGGATTCTCTTTGACAGCTTGTGAGTTTCCTTGGTGAAAGCAGTGGCGGAAAGGAGGTGGTGTTGGTGGTGGTGGTGGTGGTGTTTTGAGAGAACGATAGAGCGCAGATTGACAGCCGCCTCTCTGAGTGTGTGGATAAGCTCTTACTCTTTTGTGCTGCTCGGCGCTCTCTCTCTCTCGCTGGCTCTTATCACAAAGAGAGCAGGCTTTTTTACTCGCGCGCCGCGCTCAAGCAGCCTGGCAGGCTGGTCGCTGATGAGGGTGCAAATCACATCCCTCCATATACAGCCCTCTAATTGCACGGGGACAGGGGAGGGGAGGTGTTCGGTGGAAATAGGGTTTTCTGCTCTTTGCTTTTCTTCTCCGTCCAGCCGTGGTATATGCGTTTTGTTTTCTGCTATTGTTGAAGTACTCCACACGTCCTTTCACCAACCAACCAAGAAGGGGGAATGATTGAATTGCCAAATATTTCAATCTGCATCTCTCTCTTTTTTTTAACTCGTGGTGTTCTGGAATGGAACTTACAACAATGGAAGTGGAATTGTATTCCATTTTTGTCATGGCACCATTTCCAATCAGAGATCCCCTAAACTCTGATTTTCATCGTAAGGCCCAACCAGGTATAAAGTCCAGTTAACAGTCGTGTACAGTCTGGGCTAAAACAACCATCCAAATCCGTTCATAAGTTTTTGAGTTATCCTGCTGACAAACAAACAGACAAACTGTAAACAGACAGACAAACCAACCTGACCAAAAACATAACCTCCTTGGCGGAGGTGATGAATAGTGAAATGGTTAATAAGCTTAAATAATAATGCAAAAAGACTGAAAATTGAAAAGCTGGTAGAGAGGTGTGAAACAGCTGTAGCGACACGTGTGTAACAGCAAGTTCACAGGTGTTAATGCACCAATTATCGTCCATCACGGCTGCACGTTGCACAGCCTCACTGAAGGATGAAGGTACACATTGACTCTGGCTGTCATTTTCACGCAATCTCTCTCTCCGCGCTCTCTCTTGCTCTCCCACTCTCCTGCTCTCCCTTTCTCTTCCTCTCCTTCTCTCTCTCTCTCTGTGTCTCTCTCTCTCTCTCTCTCTCTCTCTCTCTCTCTCTCTCTCTCTCTCTCTCTCTCTTTTTGCTCTCTCTCTCGCTCTCACTCTTGCTCTCCCACTCTCCCACTGTCCCTTTCTGCCACTCTCCCTTTCTCTCTCTCTCTCTCTCTCTCTCTCTCTCTCTCTCTCTCTCTCGGCTCTCTCTGCTCTCCCTCTCTCTCGGCTCTCTCTCTCTCTCTCTCTCGGCTCTCTCTGTCTCTCTCTCTCGCTGTCTGTCTGTCTGTCTGTCTCTCTCTCTCTCTCTCTCTCTCTCTCTCTCTCTCTCTCTCTCTCTCTCTCTCTCTCTCTCTCTCTCTCTCTCTCTCTCTCGCTCTCTCTCTCTCTCGCTCTCTCTCTCCTTTTGATGCATCCTATACTGTTGGTGGTTGGGGATTAGATTGGCACCAGGTCTATGAGTCACAGACTGTTTGTCTCCCTCTTTTTTCCACCCATCTCTCCCCCTGTGCTGTGCTGTGCTGTGCTGTGCTTTGCTGTGCTGTGCTGTGCTGTGCTGTATCTATGCTGTATGCTGAGGTGGGTGGGTGGGTGTGTTTGATTGGTACCGTGTGTGTGTGTGTGTGTGTGTGTGAGAGTCAGTGAGTTTCAGTGAGTGTCAGTGGGAAGGGAAGCAGGTCGTGGAGTAGTGTGGCATAGCAGCAGAGGAGGTGATGAATGGAGGGAGGTGGGGCGAGAGAAGGGTGGCGCGCGGGTGGGGGGGGTGTTGGGGGTTGATTTATGGGTCTGTGAAGCGCTGCACCTCCCTCAGTGTTTCTCTATTAATATCCTCCTGGGAGCCGATCCTCTTTGTATTAATCATGCGCGCCTTTGATGAACGAGCCGCCGCCGCGCACTCACAGGGCCCCGCGAGCTCGCGAATACGAAGCGGTTGAGTTTGCTGCGGGCGAGCGGGCGGGAGGGCAATGCGGACCGCTGTGGTGTTAGCTGAACTGGACTGGACCACACACTGGGTTAGTGTTACGGCCAGAGGAGCGGGAGAGTGGAGAGGCCCTCGAGGTTAATACTATTGGAGGGGAGGTAGAGGGTATAGTTGTGTGCATGGCTCTAAATTCACACCTGCCAGCGGTCCAAATTCTGGTGAAAATTCAATTTGGCTGGTAGAGAAGAAAACTTACCAGCCATTTTGACTGATGGTGAACATAAGTGGCCAGTGGCTAGTAACATCTACTAACTAAATTGGCTAGTGATGGGGGAAAAAAGTTAATTTAGAGGCCTGGTTGTGTGTAACCTGTGGGGAGAGGGATGAGGGAGAATAGTGAATGTCTTCAGGGCAGGTTAGTGGTCTGGAAGGGGTATGGGTGTGGATTGTAACCTTTTCTCTTCGGGCTACTGAACTGGATAGGAAGGACTGAATGTGTGTGTCCACCTGCTCTGGTGTGGAGAGAGGAGGGAGGGAGGAGTGGAGGCAACCTGTTCTGGTATGGAGAGAGGTGGTGGGGTGGCTAACCTCCCGAGGTTTGTCCCAGCATTGTGTTTGCCTCTTCAGGGTAGTGGTCTGGAAGGAGTATGGGTGTGTACTGTAACCTTTTCTCTTCAGGCTACTGAACTGGAGGGACTGTGTGTGTGTGTGTGTGTGTCCACCTGTTGTGGTGTGGAGAGAGGAGAGGGAGGGGTGGAGGAGGGGTGGATAACCTCCTGAGTTTTTTCCCAGAAATGTGCTTGAACACACTCCTTTGCAATGGGTGGGGTTTGCGGCATCTTGGTCTACTACAGTACACGATTCTTTGGTATGTGTAACTTCTTCTGGTGTGGAGAGAGGATGGAGGGAGGAGGGGTGGGCAACCTGTTATGGTGTGTGGAGAGAGGAGAGAGGAGAGAAGAGGGAGGTGGTGTGGAGGAGAGGGTGGCTAACCTCCCGAGGTTTTTCTCTCAGCGTTGTGTTTGCTCGTGGCCGAGTGGTCAGACGAAGTGAGCACTAGCCAGAGGACCTGGATGCTAACTGATGACTCTACCTCCCTCAGATGGCTGCTCAGAGCCCACACACACAGGATGAGTAATGCGCCACACGTGAGTAAGAAGCCAAGGAAGATGTTTTTTGGTGTGTGTGTGTGTGTTTGTGTGTGCGTATTCGTGTGTGCGTATTCGTGTGTGTGTGTGTGTGTGTGTGTGTGTGTGTGTGTGTGTGTGTGTGTGTGTACATGATTGATGAGCTAGAAGAAGTTAGATCTACTCATAAGGTCAAGTTGCTACGGTCACCTGGTCTATTCTATAAAATAGTCATTAAACTTGCAGTACAGGTATATGAATTATTTACACTCTCTGCCCAATGCTTATAAAATACCAGTTTTCTTACAGTACAGGGCTATGTTCAGGTTGTATCATTGGTAAATGTACGAGCAACAAGCTCTAAATGATCAGAAGACCTAGTTTGAAGACCAGAATTCATTTCCATTCTAAGTTGTGCATGTTTGATGATGCTGCTAACCCCTCAAGGCTTCATCTGCGGCAAGTTGAAGGAGTGGGTTAAAGGCTGCACATCTAAAACAAGACCAGGACAACCAAATGACAAGATAAAAGTGAAAAAGTCTGCTCCCTCGACCAGGAATTTTCTGCTCCCACTTCTGTATTTTTTTTACCTAACGTTTCGGGTGAAAAACACTTCCAGGGTGGGAGCAGAAAAATCTGAATAGTCGAAGCGGATTATTTAATCTGCAGCAAGTTCATAGCGTTTTGTGGAAGGCATATGATCTTACTACTGCCCTTCCCGCGAAAGAACAGAACACAGAACTTGGAATGGAGATGGAGTTTTATTGAGTTATCCCCGCTCACTAGAGCTAACTCCTGGCTGTAGAGACTGCAGTCTACCGCAGCCCTCCCCTGCAGTGTCCCGAAAAACTGTTTCATAGCAGATGGCTCTTGTTTTGGCAGGATCACATGTTCTTCTAGGGGGAGAAGGGGGAAAAAAACCTGTGAGGTGTTGGTACAGTAATCCCACTCCCTGTCTTGGCTTGGCTCAACCTGACTATCGTAGCCTCGTTACAGACACATTTATTTAGGTGAGAAGTTGTTATGCTTTTAAGTTTGTGACTTTCAGGATTAGAGCAGAACACTGGCTGGGTCTCTGGGTAGAAATTTAGAAAATGTTTCACATTCACACCAATAACAGCCATTATTTAATAATGGCATGGACTGTGTTCTGTCTCGGCTGGTCAACAATGTAAGCCCAGGTGATTCAGTCTATTATCTCTGAGGCTGTTTGTTTTTTAATAGCTGTTTTAGTCATTCTACAATGGCTAAGGACAGTAATTATATACAGCGTAATGGAAAGGACACCGTTCAGACAGCAGACATTAATGCATTAGTGGAAGTGTACGTAGAGAGCTTTTAATGTGCAATTCTGTGATTCAAAGGGGAGTGGAGTGCAGTAAGGTCTCCTACCAAAAATTGTATAAGAGAAACCTGCCTATCCAATGCAAAGGAGTTTGTTCTAAATTCGGTCTCCTAAGAGGGTGTTGTCCCTCCTTCTTCTCTTTTCGTGGTGTTTGCACAAGACGTGCGCTACCTCCATCTATAGCGCTAGGGGACTCCATTTATTCTCTACCTCAAGACTCCGAAGGTCTCCTAATGATCGAAGGTCTCCTAAAGGGGCGTTCCCCCGACAACATATGGATACCGGAAAAGAACCCGCGGCATGATTTATCTCTCTCTCATATACGATTCTCTGCTCCCACCCAGATATTCTTCAGTCCATTTTCCAGTCCATCCATTCTGCCGCCGATACACTGAAGTTATGGCCATTTATTTAGGCATTATGGTGTAATGCTTTAATTCATTTTTGAAACCTAAATCTAACAAGTCAGACTGGCGGACAACAGATGCGTCCGTCTATGCCAGTGGTTCTCAACCGTTTTTACTCGACTCTGCCACCTTATGGACACAAGAGGGAATCACCGCTGACGTCATAGTGCTGCCCCCTGGTGGTGATCACCGCTGCTGGTGAACTACCCCTGGCTTGGAGCCATTGAAACCCATTCAAAACTTAATTTTTCGATCTGACACAGAATATTTTTAATTAGACCTAAAGATTGAAAGAAAAAATGTCTGCACACTTAAATCCCCTTTGTGTTCTTTTTAATAAGCCAAGCTTTCGGTCTACTGACCTTCCTCAGGGCTCCTAAAGACCTAAAGACTTACTCCCATATCACATAAAAACACATTATGAAAATTCGCATAGATTGTCCATTAACATGTCAAGATTAGAAATTCATCCTTAATAGTGCAAAACCGAGTCAAATAGCGTAGGCCTATTCGTAACACATAAACCGCGTCCGTTTCCAAGGAAACAAAACGCTATCTTTGGAAAAGTAATTCCGCACTTAAAGTGGGCTACCTTCGGATTGGTAGATGCTAGGAAAATACCGCTTTCAGTTATGGAAAGCTGAGGTTCTCAGCTTTTAAACAAGACCCATTGTGTGTCTTTAGGTCTAATTAAAAATATTCTGTGTCAGATCGAAAAAATGAAGGTTTGAATGGGTTTCAAAGGCTCCAAGCCAGGGGTAGTCCACCAGCAGCGGTAGATCACCACCAGGGGGCAGCACTATGACGTCAGCTGCAACCCAAGAATTCAGAAACGCATCACGGACGGACGGATGGACGGACGGACCAACGGACGGACAAAGCCTCTTATAGAGATGCGTGAGACGCATCTAAAAATGGATTAATTGACTTGCAACAGTGCGAGAGACTTTTTGAATTCACTTTCCTTCCCGCTATGAAGTAGGCTACAACTGCATGAAAAGCTAACTTGAAGGAACAGACATGTCTTTCAAATGAAAGAATTGTACATCTTATTTTTATATGTATACTTTTTTTTTGATGTTTCTCAATCTCTACTCTCTGAAGAATCATACACATAAATCATGCACTTGGAGAATTGTTATGAGCTGTCAAGAAGGGCACTATGAAATGAAGAATACTCACTCCTGAGTTCCTGATTATGTTGTGTGTCATCCTTTACAAAGTCTGCACGCGTCTACTGCAGAGGGAGATGGAAAATTCAATTTGACACAGTAACACAACAGGATTTCTTGTTAATCTTCCTTGATGTGATAAAATGTTGAAGCCTGTGCTGTTGCTTGCACGTGCGCGCGCACACACTCACACACTCACACACTCACAAACTCACACACTCACAAACTCACACACAGACGCACACAACACACACACACACACACACACACACGGAGCAGTGTTTCATCAGCAGTAAAGCCGAATGGTGGTTTGAAGAGACAAGAAAACAAATCAATGCAATCATCCGTCAGGTCTGCCTGCAGGATGGGCTGCTGCATGTGTGTGTCTGTATCTGTGTGTGTCTGCTGCTGCATGTGTCTGCTGCTGCTGGGAGATCTCTGATCTGTCCTCTGAGGACTTTTGCACACTGAAAAGGGTGCGGAGGTGAAGCAGCCTGTGTGCGTGTCTGTGTCTCTGTGTCTCTGTGTCTCTGTGTCTGTGGGTGGGAGACGTGATGCCTTGTTTTTTCGTAACATTGGTTAAAAACCTACAAAACTGTTATTTTCCTTTAAAAAACAAATGTCAATGAAAGAAGATGTGGTACATTATGTTTCTTATTAGTCTTAGGTGAGAAGAAACATTTTTGTTAAGATTTATGTAAAGGTTTATATGTCAAATTTCCTGCGGTGTGACTGTAACATTAATGAAACAATGTATAATAATATATATATAAATTAACCAACAATATTTTGAATAATGTATGAAGCATTTGGCATGATTGCATAAATCTTAACTTTAGATTAAGATATGTGAATGTGGAAAAAACTCAAGACAGTAATATTAACTACAAGTTCAATTTCGTAACACAAATTGCGTCCTGTGGGGTGACATGTATGTCAATGTTTGTGAATGGGCAGCTGCAAGGCCAACTACAAGGGTCTTAAAGACTGACTCCTAACCAGTCAGTACCTCAGTTATTGGAGAGTACTGTGGAAGTTTAAGGTGACTCTTAACCTCTTAATATGTCTTCATATTGCAATCTTTCTGTCACGCAATGCTTAGGTTCATTTTATGGTGTCCTGTGGTGTGACTGCTCTTATAGGAGGAAAAAAAGTTTTTTTTATTAATGAAAACACATATTAAGATTAAACACAATATCATTATAAAGTTAGCATGAGCTCAGATGTCAGTCATGTATACAAAAGGATTACAATGGCCATAATGTAGTGAATTCCCTGTGGTGTGACTCCATTTTCCTGCGGTGTGACATGCCTATGCTATGTGTTGATGCAGGACACATTTTCCCAAAAATGGCAAAAATAAGGTGAAATTCCACAGACCACCATGTGCTTTATTTTTTTCTATTTTTTTCCAATTTTTATCCATCATTTTTTCCAGGAATTTGAAAAACTTTTTTTTTTTTTTTGCGTTACGCCCTTAAACGTCAACCACCCCTGTGTCTGTGTCTGTGTCTGTGTATGTGAGAGGGTTCATAATTCATATGTGGACTGGATGATTTGACAAGGTAGTGTATTGCTGTGAGGGCTTGGTGTTATGACAAAAAATGATCAAGACATCTTCTTCCATATTGAACAGTATTTCAATTCAAAATTGTGGTTCATTGAGTGCACATGCTGACGAAACACACAACAATACACATGACAGCACGCTCTTCAAGGAGTGAGACATGAGCACAGACTGTGTGCACAAGGTTGCACAGTCATGTGCTTGATGGCCTGTTGATTAACCATTACAGGGTTTGAGTTGGCTTTCATAACCCTAGCAAATGTTCTGTAAGAGTGATGTGTGTGTGTGTGTGTGTGCCTGTGTGTGTGTGCCTGTGTGTGTGCATGTCTACTGGAATATATCCTTGTTGGCTTGAAAAATCAACAATCCAGAGCCCGTTTTCTCTGAGAGCATTTCTAGTTCAGGGTGAAATGGCATAACCAACGGGACAACCTCTCAGCAGCAGTCCGAAGAAACACGCGCTTGCAGTCGCAGCTGCGAAATCTTAATCAACATTCTAGAACACAATGCGGACGTTTATAGGAAAGTTTTCTGTTGCTATTTTCGCTGATGGTTGGTGTTGAGTTAGGCTAATGTCCCAGTGTGATCTTTTCATTTATATTTTTGGACGGTCCCGGCATTGTCCCAGAAATGATAACTTTGTGTCCCCACAACATTTTTTATGGTCCCCGGGACGTCGGGACACCGTTAATTTCGAGCGCTGTGTGTGTGTGCCTGTGTGTGTGTTTGCGTCTGTGTCTGTTAGGCCTGTAACAATATTGTATCAAACCGAGAAATTGTGACACGCAGAGCCGCAAATCTGTATTGTGGTGCAAGAAGACAGATTTGTTATAGATAGACTCTTCCAAAGTTCACAGGGCTACTTGACGCAAAATGAGCACAGGGAGAAATTGCAAAATTTGCTTAGAAATTGCGGGGTGCATCGAACAGTGGGTGAAAAATCGTGATGCGAACCGAATCATTATTATTGTGTATTATTACTAGGGATGGCACAAACCGCACCGAAAACCGAAACCGTACAATTCACACACATACCGAACCGAACCGTGCCATCCGTCGCAAACCGCAATTCATGTACTGCCCAGAAAAATATGTAAAACAGACATTCTAGGAGTATCTTATCCAGTCTCTCTGATTAAAACATTTGCGTATAAGACCAATCAGAGGATGACAATTAAAATCACACCATTTTCACATTATGAGCCTATACAATAAGCCTATTATAAGCCTATACATCACGTTATAACCGCAGTTGTATAAATATTGTTTAATATTCCCAGTGCATCATTTATCAGGAACTAAAAAAAAGAACCGTAGAGAACCGAAAACCGTGACCTTGACACCGTGATATGAACCGAACCGTGAATTTTGTGAACCGTACCACCCCTAATTGTTACTGTGCGTGTGTGTGTGCGTGTGTGTGCGCGTGTGTGTGCGCGCGCGCGCGTGTGTGTGTGTGTGTGTGTGTGTGTGTGTGTGTGTGTGTGTGTGTGTGTGTGTGTGTGTGTGTGTGTGTGTGTGTGTGTGTGTGTGTGTGAACAGGTGTGCTGCCCTGCGCATCACAGTGTTGCCTATAGCGCTTGATGCATTCTGTGAAGACAGGAGGTATGTGTGTGAAGTGTGTGTGTGTGAAGTGTGAAGCGTGTGTGTGAGAACCGGTGTGTTGCCCTGCGCTCTACTGTGTTGCCTACTGTAGTGGCATTGATCCTCCACTCTGATGCCCGCGATAAGAGGGCGCCATAGATGAGATAAGGATGTCAAACCAACATACCTTAGCGTCTCAGTTTCCCTCCTATCCCTTTCTCTCTTTCCCGCTCAATCCTCTCTCTCTCTGGCTTTCTCTCTCTCTCTCACTCACTCTCTTTCTCTCTCTCTCTCTCTCTCTCTCTCTCTCTCTCTGTCTCTCTCTCTCTCTCTCCCTCTCTGTCTTTCTCCCCCCCCCTCTCTTTCTTTCTCTCTCCTCGGTTTCACTCTTGCCACCCTCTTCCCGCTCTGTTTGTTTTCCTCACTTTCACCTCCTCTCTTTCTCTCACTCCCTCCCTCCCTCTCTCTCTCTCTCTCTTCCATGTTTCCCCCTCTCCGTCTTTCTCTTTCTCTTGCCCTCTCTTTCTCTCCCTCTCCATGTCTCTCTCTTTCGTGTTTCCCTCTCTCCATCTTTCTCTTTCTCTTGCCCTCTCTTTCTCTCCCTCTACATCTCTCTCTCTCCATCTCCGTCTATCTCTCTCTGTGTCTGTCTCTCTCTCACTCAGTCTAAATGAGATGCAGCGTTTGCGTGACGGCAAACACAATTAGTGTAAGTAGATGGAGATAGAACTGCACTGCACTGTGTGTGTGCCTGTGTGTGCCTGTGTGTGTGTGTGTGTGTGTGTGTGTGTGTGTGTGTGTGCGCGTGTGCGCGTGCGCGCGCGTGCGTGCGTGCGTGCGTGCGTGTTCGTGCGTGTGATTCATCCTGTGTAAATATAGGCCACAGCTATCTCTTGGTGCTTCACCCAACAGGTAGTCCATTAGTCCACTCTCACTATGGACACCTAGGTTTTGCACTGTTTAATAGGTGATGTGAGTTTTTGCATGAATTGCTGTGTGCTGCCACTGTCTTAACAGAGGGAACTATTCAGCCACCTTGTATTGTAGGCCTTGAGTCTGATTTTCGTCACTGTAAATGAAGGAAATGCAAGATAGAACAATACGCTTACTGCAAACACATCTTTAAAAAACTGTCATCATAATGCTTTTTAAAGAAGATTCATTCCACTGGTATTGGGTTGCTGTAATGTGCTTCATGAAATATTGTTGAACGGACAGATTTCTCAATATTTGCTCTTGAGTAAAAAAAAAATCCTGATCATTTGCCATCCTCTAATCTTATCATCTGAGATTTATTGCTGATCTTGAAATCCTTGTTTGCCACCACATGTTTTTTTTTTGCAATTGAAAATCCATCAAAGCCACACATCTTGACCACTACTGCGGATTTAGATGACCTCAGATGTACCTCATTGGTATTATTAACATCATCGCAGCTGGTGGTCTAGATTGTGATTAAAGGGTCAATGACACTTTTTTTTGGTTCAGATGTCTGGTGGTACAACCACAGCTAATGTCCATAAATAAATAAGTAATTGGTAGTTAATGTGCTGCAATGAACATGCTTCTTAGATAATCCACAACAAAAACAGAAAAAAATCATGTAATCCATACAATAGTGGCATTGGCTGTGGTTGCACCACCCTGACCTGTGCTACTACTAAAGGGTCAAAGACGTCCAACATGAAATTGTCCTTCAGTGTAACAGATACTTTTGCTTACTGTAAATGCAAAAAAAGGCTTTTTTGGCTTGGCTTTCATGCATTCACTTTTCAAGGAATTGAAAATCATGTTTTTCACAGTTACAGTAAGCAAAAGTATCCGTTAGCACAGAAGGACACTTTCATGTTGGACGTCTTTGACCCTTAAAACATCATTGACCCTAAACCTCTCGGATGTAAGTCTATGGGTGTGTTGCCAGCAGGAAGGCAGGCAGGTAGGGAATCAGGTTGGGGTTTAGAGCTGCATCAGATGCACTAAATTAGCAGCTAGGTAGAGGGGTTTTCTATGATGTAAATCTTTATTTAACCGGCTATTTTGATCTCTACGTTGAAAAAGAAGAAAAAATCCAAGGCACTCTCTTTAAAGAGAGTGCCTTGGGTTTTTTCTTCTTTTTCAACGTCTACATTTGCCCATCCAAAGAGCACCTCAAAGAGCACCTTTTTTGAGTCCAGGCAGCGCTCTTACAACAAAGACTTTTCAGTGTTTCCCACAGAAATTTTGGAAACTATGGGGGCAGCCGGGGTTTATTTTGTCCGGGTGAGGGGGGGGATCTTCTCACACGGGCCTTTTTTTTGGGGGGGGTGCGGGTTGTATTCTTGCAGCGTAAATGCAAAACGGCAAAACAATGACTACAGTATGACATTGGCGCATGGAGAAACTGTAGGCCTGGGCCTATATTTCAGCCAGTTATATTTTGAGAAATAAGGCTACATAACATTTTAGCCATGACTTGTATAATAGTAGTACATTGTCATTGTCAAAAAATGCAGTACAGTGAATAATTTCTGTTTACAACACAGTTTCATTCGTCCCTCATGCAGGGGTCTGGGAAACAATAAAACAAAATAGGAGCAGAGATAAGAATTTAAGAGCACTGTGAAATTGTTAACGCATAGATAAAAAGGGTCTTAGAGGGTAGGCTATGCCTTTTCCCCCACACATATCTGTAGGCGTACACATTCTACATGAGGGGTGCTGGTCACAGGGCCAGTTTTTTCCAAATTCCTCCCATTAAAAGGGCTGAACAACATATTACACATTTATGTCTATATTCACATTCATTACACATTAATTTCTATATGCAGCCCGATGTCTCCTCTGCTGTGTCAATGAAGGTCTGTCACCAAACTCATTACAACTGTAAAACAAAGCCTAGGGAGTGTTAGTAAACTCATCCCAACTGTCCCTTCTCTGAAGGTTTTTTTTATATTGCTCCCAAACCCAAGTAAACTACAACAACTTGACTAGGCTTTTGATCCCTGTCTTTCAAGCACTTGTGGTTCTCTCTATAGCAGGGGTGCCCAACCTTTTTTTAACCAAGATCTACTTTTGAAGTTGATGGTCTGCCGTGATCTACCAAGTCAAATTTAAGGATGTCAGTATGAAAATTTAAGACCACCATTTATTAATCACCATTATTATGAACAAAATGTTTTTAGTAGGCTACTATGGCCGTATCTTTTCAGTGTGTTTTTAAAGTGTGTTGAATAGCCTATCTTTACAAAGCAATGCAGCACTGATAGTATGCAGAGATAATTTCAGTCATACACAAGTCATAAACAACTGAAACAATTTCAAAATGATAAACATTTGGAATATAAAAGGCACATAGGCCCTATTTCTAAAATATGATGAAGCATTATCATGCCTTCAGTGCTACAAATTAAAAAGGGCTCAGAAATTCACCATTTGTTATGGGTAAATAGTAGGCTACTATGAGAGAGAGAGAGAGAGAGAGAGAGAGAGAGAGAGAGAGAGAGAGAGAGAGAGAAAAGAGAGAGAGAGAGAAGAGAGAGAGAGAGACAGAGAGAGAGAGAGAGAGAGAGAGAGAGAGAGAGAGAGAGAGAGAAACGAGAGAGAGAGAGAGAAACGAGAGAGAGAGCAACGAGAGAGCAACGAGAGAGCAACGAGAGAGCAACGAGAGAGCAACGAGAGAGCAACGAGAGAGCAACGAGAGAGCAACGAGAGAACTCATTGGATTGGTTAACACCCCTGTTAAGAGTGACTTCTTCTATGAAGGGTTTTTTTTTCAGCTCTCTGGGACAGTAGCACAGCAAAGGCTTTCTATTGTGAGTTTGGCCAATCGTTTTGTCCACAACTGAAGCAATAAACAGCACAAATTGAAGTGAATTCCATACATGTCAACAACTAACATTTCCCTTACACGCGGCACGCGATGTAAACGCAGTTAGCGATGATGCATGAGACTAGCGATTTGGACGAAGATCCTCGCATATCGGCGTGTCATAACGCATCGTTGCGCACATGTTCTGTTAAGGGTGGTTTATGCCTCGAGATCAGCGTCACTGCATCATGATGCAGTGAGCCGCGCAGTTAACGTAGTGAAGCCCCCCCCATCACGCAGGTACTCTGGGGCACCTCCCCAAAATTGTGTCTCGACGCAGGGAGCGACGGCGTGAAAGGGCGAAAATAGGTCTCTGATTGGTCCTCTCGACCAGCCTGCTCTGTCCTCGAGTCGAGAACAAGCGCTACTTCCTTGTTCTAACCTTCGTCGGTCTACGGACTGTGAGCTCTTCATTAAATAAGTTGCCCGTGCTTTGTTGTTTGATTTATTTACACGAACCAACGACAACACATGCGCTTGCAAGTTACGACGCTGAAGTTATTTGGACAGTTGAACAGTGGTTCCGAGGTCGAGGAAACATTCCGCTTCGTCCTCGACAAATGAGCCACTTCTTTGTTCCAAACTACTACTGTGGCTGCCAGTGCGATCAAACATGCACGTGATATAAAGATTTAATGTTTCATTTTCATTCTCGTCGAGTCTGTGATGCTAAAAAACAACCGACACGTCTAGTTTACTCTTTGTATTGAAGGCAGTTTCAGCGTGGAATGACATCGCGCAGACCGTGCTTCAAAACAGGGCATAAACAAGAATTAACTGCATCATGGCTGCGTCAAGCTCACTCTGTGGCACAAGTAGGAAGCATAACTGAGCCTTTACTCACCCGATGTTACACGTGTGCACACATGAATCAACTGTAATACCCTTACGGTCACTTCCTAATGCTTTCCCCTCATTCTGTGTTACCGTGGGACTACTTATCTAACCAATACAGAGTCTATAGGATGCATTTACTCCAGGAGGAAAATGCGAAGGAAATTCAAAATCGTAATTCAAATCGTGTTTAACAAAAACGGATATCGTTTAAAAAAAAAAATCGTTTTTTACATTTTCGTAAACTATGGCGGCCAAATTTAAACCATGGCGGGCCGCCATAGTTTCCTCAATGTATGGGAAACACTGCTTTTTGTATTTTGATCTCTACTTTGATCCCGAGTACAGTAGTTGTGGTATAACAACGTAGCTAGGGCTGCAGCTTTGTCTGGGCCCGTGACAAAGTCATCTGAAAGGGCCCCCTCACTAAATACATCCAATGTAATGAGGACCCAATTCCGGGCCCCCTCTCTCCCTGGGCCCGGGACAACTGACCCCTTTGTCCCCCCTTGTCAGCTTCCCTGAGCGTAGCATTTCAAATCCATCAAAGCCACGTTTTGACTAGTGAGCAGTGCTGATAAGACTTGACCTGTAATGTAATGTAGGTTAATGCTTTTAATTATGAACATTAGCGCTGACTGATCTTGATTGTAATTAAAGCCCTCTTTGCTCTCGGCTCTAAAGTGAAGCGTGGAGTGGTGGCGTGTGTTCCCTGGGGTAAAGTGTTGACAGGAGGGGGGCGTAGGGCAACTCTAAAATGGAGCATGCTGTTAGGGTACATGCACACCAACGGCGCGGACATCCACAGTACGTCCACAGAACGTGTCCGTTATCAGTCTGAAACGGTTAGAATGCATGAAAACAAATCATGCCTTGCACACAGGAACACGGTGTAAGCGCGGCGCATGTCCGTCCTGACCGCGCACTGCTCACGGAGACGTTAAGGAAACGTGTCGTCCCTGTGTGCATGTACCGTTAGGGCTCATGCTGTAGCCTACTAGAGGCAGCTATTAGCCTTCCGCTTCCAACCTGCAGCGACTACAGGAGCCGGAGAGCCAGACAGAACAATTGGCCGGACAAGTTCCACCACGCCTACGGAGTACTAAACCATTGGTTCTCTAACCTGTTTTTCTTAAAGCACCCCCTTACCTGTGCCCAAGACAAGCAACACACCCCCAACCCAAACTTCTACAAGTGATTTAAAAGTGAATTACAATAATTCTTGCTTGAGGCTTTAATCAATATGTTAATGACTTGACATGGGGCCCAAAACAGGTTTTAATTTGGCCTAATTATAATGTTTGCTAGCAGAATTTCAATCACAACCTCAACACAAACAAAATATTGTGCACCCCCTGAAATCTCTGGCACACCCCAGGTTACGAACCATTGTTCTAAGCCTCTCTCTCTGTCTCTCTGTCTCTCTGTCTCTCTGTCGCTCTGTCGCTCTGTCACTCTGTCACTCTGTCTCTGTCTCACTTTCTTTCTTCCTTCCCCCTACTGCCTTCCTCTTCTCTCTCTCTTTCTCTCTTAATTGCCCACATCCCTCTCCCCATCTCTAATGCTCTGTCTCTGTCTCTCTATCTCTTGCTCTCTCTCATTCTGTCTATCCCTCTCTCTCTCTCTCTCTCTCTCTATCTCTCTCTCTCTGTCTCTCTCTCTGTCTCTCTGTCTCTCTCTCTCTCTCTCTCTCTCTCTCTCTCTCTCTCTCTCTCTCTATCTCTCTCTCTCTCTCTCATTTTCTGTCTTGATTCAACTGATTTGTAATCGCTGCAGATCTTAAATGTTTAGCGTGACTCCTCTGACTAATTGTGGGATACAGTTACAGTCTTTTTGGTCTGTCTCTGCTTTCCTTTAGGCTCGTACAGGGATTTGCTTTCACTCTACTCTACTTCAACCACCTCGAAAGTCTAAATCGACCATTCAGGAAAATCACATCTAAAATACCAGCTTAGAATCCATTTGCAAATTGTGTAATCACACCATAAAGCAAGTTAGACTAACTTTTGTATATTATGAATGTTTAATTGAACATTTACATTTTCTAACATTAACATTTGAACATGTAAAGCAACTTGGGTTATCAAATTGGCAAAACCAGTGTTCTTCCTCATCCCATCCTCAGAGGAGTCCATTTAGCCTTTATGATTTATTTTATGTAACAGACGTGTGATCTATTTTAAACACAGCAAAAGAAGGGTAAATCCTGCTGCAGGCTAGCACCCTGTGGCTGCCTGATTGGAGGTCCAAATAGATCTAGCTCTATTGCTGTCAGTAATGGTACAGAGAGATGCAGTTGCAGCGCCAACCTGACTGACTGTGCGTGTTGTACGTGTGGTGCATATGAATTCTCACGCTCTCTAAGAAAATCTCTTTGGTCATGCTCATAAACTAGCCCTGGGTCAATAGAAAGCCTGGTTATTGATTGGAACATGCTTTACTCGGCCTAATCGCATGTGCCGTCTGCCAGTGTGCTTTTCTCATCATTTCCTCCTTAATAGAGACGGAGGTAGTCCATTTGTGTTCTTTGTGCTGAATCTGTTCAGTTGTGTGTTGCTTCGGGTATTATTTTTCTCAGCGTTTGCCAACAGAGGCGAGAATCATAGTAGCTGGCTGGCGGAACACTTGACTGACTACTCATGTGTGCACTCATCATGAATGCTTTCTGTATCACTGTAAACTGACTTCCTTATTCTCTTTAAAGTGGAATTGACATTAAAATTGTAGCTTTAAACCTCTTCTCCTTTTTACTAGATTTTTTTTAATCTCAGTAGTTGCACAATGACCTTTTGTCTGTGTTCACAACAGAAGATCATATGCAGCATAATATTTTTGCTCAGAGGTCATTCCAAAGGTTTTGAACGGATCAAAAAGGCAACACAAAAGTAAATGCTATTACTTGCTACCATGACCTGGGTGAATAGGATTTTCCACAGCTTTCTCTTTTGAACCCTATGTCCTATATACAGAGCTGATGGTCTTCGGACTTAGTGTCTGATTTCAGGCTTGACAGCTGTTTGTGAAAAAGAACAAAATATAGGTCTACATTGATAATACAGTAGTTACAGTGGTTGTTACCGTAGGTTATGTCTTATTTCTGGCCTGTGCACAGTAGTTGGCACTTGGCAGTTATAGTATATGACTGGCCTCCATGCATACTGCCCTACAAAGACAAAGTGCAGTAACTACAACAACATAAAAACTGAGAAAAATGCTTTCAAAGCCTTGCTTTACTAGTTTGGATATTGTAATTACTGCAAATTTGATATGGCAATGTCTCGAAAACGGGACACATTTGGATCTTATAAGGCTTTGTTGCAAGATAAAGGAGGTGTAATGAAGACCTTTTCCAAACTCACTTTTGACGAGATGTACACATATTTATTTACTGCACTGTGCCTTTGTAAGGCAGCATACATTGTTTGGCTAGTGCTGTGGTTGCTGCTGCCTCCTTCACTGGAGCTGCTGTAGTCTGTGTTTGGATCATATACTTAAAGGCTTTGTTGCAAGATAAAGAAGGTGTGATGAAGACCTTTTTCAAACTCAATTTTGACAAAAGATGCATTTATGTATTTACCTTCCTTGTATGTATTTTTGCTTTTTTAGGGCAGTAAACAATTCCACTGTTTGGCTCGTGCTGTGGTCGCTGCTGCCTCCTTCACTGTCTGGAACTGCTGTAGTGTGTTTTTATTTTTATATCCAGTAGTTGCCGCATTCCAGACTTATTTTAGCTGCAGCAGGATCACTTCTGACACCTGTCATTTTGTTCCTCCACACTGCTGGCAGCAGCTCTGGCACTCGATCTTTCTTGCTTGCTTGCTTGCTTTCTTTCTTTCTTTCTTGCTTTCTTTCTTTCTTTCTTGCTTTCTTTCTTTCTTTCTTTCTTTCTTTCTTTCTTTCTTTCTTTCTTTCTTTCTTTCTTTCTTTCTTTCTTTCTTTCTTTCTTTCTTTCTTTCTTTCTTTCTTTCTTTCTTTCTTTCTTTCTTTCTTTCTTTCTTTCTCTCCACTGCTGCTCCTGTAAAAGATGACTACTGATTCGGGAATTGGTCCCATACGTTATGTCTAGGGATGGTACAAACCGCACCGAAAACAGAAACCGTACAATTCACACACCATACCGAACCGTGAAATGCAGTTCGTGGCAAACCGCAATTCATGTACTGTCCAGAAAAACAGAGAATCTAGGAGTATCTTATCCAGTCTCTCTGATTAACGCATTGGCATGTAAGACCAATCAGAGGATGACACAATTAAAATCACACCATTTTCACATTATAAGCCTACACAAACCATATATATGATATTTAGTGATAAGTCTGATTCTATTAGCCACTTGAAAGAGGGCATTTGGAACGCTCAGACAGCACACATCAGCTGACGACAGCTGATTCAACTTGCGCATCATCACTTTATAATTGCAGTTATATAAATATGGTTTAATATTCCCAGTGCACCATTTATCATGAACTAAAAAAAGAACCGTAGAGAACCGAAAACCGTGACCTTGATACCGTGATATGAACCGAACCGTGAATTTTGTGAACCGTTCCACCCCTAGTTATGTCTATTCTAGGAAGGCTAGAAAGAAAACAAGTCTTCAAATACCTTAACAATATAAACTGCACTGCATTCTCTGGCACACAGGCACGCCTGGATTATTCTGCGTCATTCCGTCCCTCAGCAGTTCCTAACACCTTTCTTCCTAACTTTTTTCTCTCTGTCTGCTCTCCCTCTCCTTCTGTTTCTCACTCTCTTGTTCTTGTTATCTCTCTCTCTCTCTCTCTCTCTCTCTCTCTCTCTCTCTCTCTCTCTCTCTCAGTGCAATTTAATGATACTTTATCAGCAAGCATAGCGAATAAGACATTCATATTGGCAAAGCAATCATATAAACCATTTGAGATATCACACAAAGTATTAAAAAATAAAAGAAAAAGGAAAAGAAAGAAGCCATAGATAGGGCTACAGATAAACTACACTCTGGCCAAGAATACAATACAGTATACTTCGTCAATGATGGGAGATTGACTCATTGGTATACCTTTATTTACCTGATGCGTATATCTGCAGCCTACTCATATTAAGGACTAGGGCTGTAACGATACACTCAACTCACGATTCGATTCGTATCACGATTTTTGACCTACGGTTCGATACACCCCATGATTTCTGAGATGTGTCTCCACTGAAGTTTGTTCTGAAATGTTTCTCCACTATCACATCAAATCAAAAGGGTGTATCACGATACTGCCTCCTTGTATCACGATACAGTATAGTGACTCTGTGTATCATGATTTCTCGCTTACAATATCGTTACAGCCCTAGTAAGGACTGATGACTCTTACGGTCCAATGTTCTGCTCTCTTTCTTCTGTGCGAAACGATGGCACAAAGGGCTTTTGTTTCTTCGGCTTCTACCTCAGTGTTTCGAAACCTTTTTTGTCTTGCGTACCCCCTAAGCCTCTTAGTTGTACCCCCTAATTCATGTTCTATATTGCTTTCTCTGTCCTGATGTGACTACTCATACATTTGTGATAATAATAACAACTTTCCAAGTACCCCCTGCAGTGTGCTCGTGTACCCCTAGTGGTACACGTACCCCTGGTTGGGAAACACTGTTCTACCTCATGGAACAAATTGGAAAAGGACTTGAAATTGACAGAACCAACAGATTTCATTGAGTGATTTCAATGCCAGGATGAGAATACTTGAGACGGAGACGGACATTTGTAATTGTTTGAATTGATGTGTTATTTTAATGCAACTTTAATGCCCCCCCTCTGGCTGGCCTGAGGTCCTCCCTGTCTCCTTCCTCTTCAGCTTAGTCTGCTCTGGTCATCGATGGCCGGTCTGGAGACAGAGTACATCACTGTCAGCTGGAGTGACAGCTTGTGCATGGACACACACACACCAACACACACACACACACACACACACACACACACACACACACACACACACACACACACACACACACACACACACACACACACACACACACACACACACACACACACACACACACAAATACACACACACACACAGCTGCTCTGACCCAGTCATCTCTCCCTGCCCTTTGCTGTCAGCGCGTTCAGTGAGTGAGAGCAAGAGCTTCCTCTGCAGCTCTCAACCCTTCACACCAACAGCCCTTTGAGGGGGTAACAAGTGAACAGGCATCCACACACACGCAAACACTCTCTCCTCTCCAGGAGAGGAGGCATCTAAACAGGCACACACACGCATGCACACACACGCGCAAGCACACACACACACACACACGCGCACGCACACACACATGCATACACACACGCACACACACACACACACACACACACACTCTCCTCTCTCTTCTCCCCTCTCCTCTCCTCTCCTCTAACAGGAGTGGAGGCATCTACGCACACACACACACGTACGCACACACACCTCCTCTCCTCTTCTCTCCTCGCCTCTCTCTTCTCCGCACATAATCACACTCGCTGGGACATCTGAGCATCCCATTGTTGCCCGGGCAACAAACTGCGTTTTTAATTAGGATCAAGCTTTTGTCCGCTCATCATCGATCTCGGCAGGCGAGGCGAGGCGAGGGTGATCTGATCCGACTGATGCCGTTTGAACGCAGCCTTTTAATCACCCGCTTACAGACTTTCACAGCTCCATCCTGCTTTACGACAGCCCTATAAGCATTTCAATTACATGTATGTACATTTGTGAGGCTAATAGCTTTTTCGCAATCCAGGGTTGCATTTCTCAAAAGGGAAGTTGTTAGCCTCTTAGCAACTTGGGTAGTTGCCAATGGGAAAATGCATTGAAAACAACAAAGTAGCTAATGTAGTAAGCAACTTTGATTTCGAGAAATGCACCCCAGGACATGCCTTCATGTTCAGCTTTCTACTGACGTGCTGTTATGAGTCAAGTTTTTGTATGTTGTATGTTGTGTTTTTGTATGTTGTGTGTGTTAATGCAGTTGGTCTACTTTTCATGCTGAATTATTCATGAGGTAGGGGTGGGCGATATGGCAAAAATGTTGTATCACGATTTTTTAACATGAAATCACGATTTCGATTTTTTATCACGATCTTCCATCCAAAAAAATAAAAACAACAAAAAACAACTTTCATATACTTGCAATTTGTAATTTGCAGTCAATAAAATGTTAACACACTGATGATACTCTCATAAAGTGTACAATTGGAATACAATAATGTAAAGAATAAAGTGAAGACAGCAACACAAGTGAGAAAACGTCACTCTGATATTGATAATAAACATCCTCACTGCAAGACGATCTATACGATTTCTCCACTTTGGCAGATTCGAGACGATCTTTTACTCAATATTGCGATTCACGATATAATATCGTCATATCGCCCACCCGTATCATGAGGTATGAAACATGGAGTCCAAGCACAAGCAAGTCAAGTGGATGCTGCTTCTCATCCAGGGTCTCCGCGGATCCTTAAAAAGACTTATAAAGTCTTACTTTTAATATTTGTTTTTTTAAGGTCTTATAAAGCATTATATTTCGCCAATTTTTGGAAGTGTGGTATTATATTTACGTGGGAGATCTTATATTTCCCCTGGGTAGCTTGAGTGTAAGAAAAAGGTCTATTTTTTGACGCTATAAACCTTATTTAACCGGCATACGTCCCTTATCAAGATGCGGAAAAGTAGATGAAACTGATCTGTTTGTGTGGCGCAGCGCAGCCCGCTGGCCACACAGCGGAGGGCAGCCGCAGACCTGTGGGCGCAGCCAGAGCCGTCTAGCCTACTTGCATGTTCTAGTAGAAACAGTCGAAAAAGTGGTCGAAAAAATATGAACGTGAATCGAGATGGGTAGATAGATGCACGTTCAGTGTAATGTGGCTTGAGGACAAGAAATAAAACGGTTAGGTGCTATCCAAAGCAACGTCGGAATATAAAGCTTCATGTTAACTGTGTCGGGAGGACGCATAGCCTCATCAATCGTTGAGTGTAAGTTTTAAATCTTGTCTATCGTAAGCATGTTAGCCATGCCCTCGCGTTTGGGTAGAAGCGTTTGCTAAATGTAAAGGGTTCATTTCATAAAGTCCATTATGACCGTATTCGAAAATAAATGTTCCTTCATACAATAGCCTACACTTTCAAAATCGCCTCTAGATACGTGACATGCTATTTGAGACCTCAGTCAAATGCAAAATGATTTCGTTAACATGATGGCAGCATGACGAAGTGAGCGTGAGGCATCGGCGTCGTTAGAGCATTTTTACCGGGGCACGTGCCCTGGTGTGGACCTGCGGTGCCAGCCTATAATGGGCACTGATTTTTTAATTAATTAATTTATTTATATCTTTATTTTTTATTATTTAAATCTGGATCATCTGTTAATATACAGAATACATGTTTGCATTATTTTTTTTTTCTTAAAATACGCCTATAGCCTACTACACTTAAGTTAGAATGTAAGTCTGACACCGACGCAGCAGCCTGATCAGAATGCACTTGCCACCATGGCCACTCGCACTCGGAGCATGTAGCCGGAATTGCCTGCTGATACAGACATTTTTCATACTATCTTTAAGAAACACGACAGCCTTACTAGTTCTCTTAGAGAAGACACACTAAAACATTGATTATAGGCCTAATATAACCTAGTTATTTTTGGCACCCTGAAGAAATTGACTATTTGAATTACGTGGTGAGTTACATGGTGCCCCCCCCCCCCCCTCATTGGCCGACCGCTGCAATGAAATGTGACGAATAGGACTAAAGAGTCGTTCTTCTTGATAAGGAGAGATTTGGGCAGCACATCTTTTTGAACCGAACCTTACCTGCAACACAGCGACCATTCACTCCGGCCGGTGTGAAGTGAAGTAGCCTAAACAGTAAGCGTCATTTTTTGTTATCATCTGTAAACTAAGCATAGCATGTCAATCAAATGTGTAGAACATGTTTCATCTAATAACGCGAAGGGGCGTCTCTGAAGTGGTGTTAGCCCACAATACAGGTCTGTGTGTTAGCCTATGTGGTCAATAAGTAGCTAGCTAAGCTGGACCTGTTGATCGGAGAAAGATCACAAATGTCGGCTTCACCAACTATTTGCCATGTTGTGCTGTTTCTCAATTCTGTACGTTCGTGTTTTCAGGGGGTGATGATCCCGTGATGGACTACCCCAACTTGTCTTGTCAGCTTTGCTAGCTATCGGCATATATTTTGACATCTTGACAAAGTTGCCTGCAACCAATGGCCCCGCTGTTATAGCCCAGGCTATAGCGCACTATAACGGAATACAACACTCGTAGAAAGCAGTTTTGTAGGCTATGCTGTTGCTTTTAAAAATAGCCCAGCGCATGCTTGAATGAGCCGTCGTCCAGGCAAGTTGGAGGCTGGCTGACTTAATGCAGCCCAAGCACACGTTAGTCTCAGAGTTGAAAATTAACGATTCTGAAATGATTCTCATTCTGGTGTTTGCTGCTCGAGTGGTCTTACAGACAAAAGCATGATGACATCCTACAGGTGGTTACTTTTAAGACAGAAACATAATGCCGTGAACATAGCCAACTATTCGATTGAATGCATCTATTACACATAGCCTAACGCAATGCCCATGTGTGATACTCTGGCTCCCCCTCTTGACGTGAACATGCACCGGCACACACAGACACGCGCACACGCCATACACACACACACACACCAATTGATCATTCATAGCTTGCATATACAGAATAGAAGAATGTCCAGTTTTTATTATCAGTATGGATTACAGTTATACAGTTATGTTCACAAGTGGGCCAATTCAATATACAAATATACAGTTAAGTTAACAGTAGGCCAATTCAATTCAGTTTGGTTCAGGTAGATATTGAATGATGCAGAAAATAAGAATA
>NC_085862.1:5597512-5620012 GCF_034702125.1 Engraulis encrasicolus
AGAGATTGTTGCTGAGGATGAAGATGGGAGGAGAAAGGGGGGAGAGATTGTTGCTGAGGAGGGGAGAGGAGAGCTGGCGGAAAATCTGCGCGGCTGGCAGGATTTGTTAAATCTGCACAGAATCAGAGCCGGATCTCATCCGCCCAGAGGTGACTTTACCTGGGGAAGTGTGGCTGTCCTCAGCATCCCTGGAGAGAGAGAGAAGAGGGAGAGGGAGAGCATGGGGGACATTGTGAGGTGGATGGAAAAAGGATGAGAAGAGGAAAGAAAGGATTGGCAAAAATAGAGGAGTGACAGTGAGAGACAGGAATAAGCAGAAAGTAGAAAGAGAGAGAAAGAACATGAACATGGAGAGTTAGAAAGGAGACCAGAGAGACAGAGGGAGAGAGAGAGAGAGAGAGAGAAAGAGAAAGAGAAAGAGAGAGAGAGTGAGTGAGTGAGTGAGTGAGTGTGTGATTTTCGCCTGTCTGCCTTAACGCCCACCCCATCCCTCCCTCTGTTTGACTGCTACAAAATCCTGTTGATAAAACATGTCTGGATATAGCTTTTTATTTAGTGCGGGGATGTGACTAGTTTCAGTTATTTGAGGACACATAGGCGCGGCTTCTTCTTTCATGTCATGTTTTTGGTCTCAGAGAGAGAGAGAGAGAGAGAGAGAGAGAGAGAGAACATGTGTGTCCCCATGCAGGTAGGAACAGAGAGGGTAGAGGGTAAATGATGCCGTTGGAAGTCCTGAAGTTCGGATTTGGAGATGGAAGAGAAATGCTAAGGAGATGGACGCCTTTCATCTTCAGAGGAAACGCTTCCTTCCGCTTTGATGCTGCTGCATACTGTACCTCTTCAGACATACACACAGCAGGGAACACATGGACGTGAATTGCACAAACACACACACACACATACTTACACACAGATGCACACACGCACGCACTCAAGCATGCGTGCAGAGTAGACTAGAAAGGTGTTTGTTCATGCATAGTCAGCCTTTGAAGTTTGCATTTTCAGTCCTTGCCGCATTCCCCTGTGACTGTCGGGTCCAGAAACCCCTACCTCCTACCTTCTAGCCTTCAGCTGAATCATCAAGGGTTTTTTTTTTCTTAGTCCACGTCCAGGACATTTTAAAAATAAATGACATCATTTCACTGTTGGCATTTTTCATGTGCATAGCTGAAGTCACCAGTGTGCATCATTGAGTAATTGAGCAATTTTATTTCTTGGAAATGTGGTCGATAGAATTCTTCTATTATTATTTGGATGCGCAACTGATGCTCCGCAATATGTCAGGAAAACTGTGCAAGTATAAATTTGAAAAACTAGCATGCGCAAACTGTCATTTCTGCTCTGTAGGCATTTGACAGCACTACTGTCTGATCGCTCACTGCTGATGTGTTTTTCAGTTTTGACATGGCAACATGTTCTTGGATTCTAAAATATTCCTCCTCGTAAATATATTTCTGAGTCAGAAGTGTATTTGTCAGAAAAAGTTTCTTTGCCCTCCGCCCTGCACTGTGGTGCTTGTAGCTGCATGTCTGAATCTGAGGCAACAGATTCAGACAGGGTTGCCAGATGAGACGGATGATGACCAGCCTAAAAAATGCTCAAAATCGTCCTGGAAGCACTAAATCCCGCTGTATTTAAACTAAATTCTATTTATTTATATGGTCATGAATCTGCAGGAAAAAAAACAGCACAACAGCCCTTTTTTACCATTTTTTTTTTTTTACCCGCAGACGGCCTTCTGAAGCAGCCCATTTGGGCAGGAAAACGCCCAATCTGGCACCCCTGAAGGTCATTAGCAAGGCCTTATTCCTCCGCTATATTTTTGGACTGCTAATGAATAAGTCATGAGCGGAGCGGCCAGGCCATCGCATCGCCAGACATATCTCAGGGTGACTAAGGCGGGGAGGGGACACTTCACTTTTATTTAGAAGGAGGACTTATAAGGAACCAAGCCGATGTTAAAGTGATACTGTCCCATTTTTGGAAATAAGCTTATTTTACACCTCCCCTTGAGTTAAATAATAGGGTTTTACCGTTCTCCTGTACTTTCAACTGTTCTCTGGGTATGGCAGTGCAAATTTTACCTCCAAGCTAGCAGTTAACATTGAGTCCTATGAAACCAGCTGGCGGCTAACTGGTCTCATAGGACTCCATGTTAACTGCTAGCTTAGAGGTAAAATTTGCACTGCCATAACCAGAAAACGATTGGAAATACAGGAGGACGGTAAAACCTTATTATTTAACTCAAGGTGTGAAAGAAGCTTATTTCCAAAAATGGGACAGTATCACTTTAAAATTCTCTTCTTGACCAAGCCGGCAGGGGAGTACGAGTAATTTTAATTATTTTTTTCAAAAACTTGCTCTAAATATTCACGTTATTTAATAATGAAGCAGTTTATTTATTGCACGTTCATTGAGGACATTCATGTGGGTTTCTTTTTTTGTTCTTTTGGCTTTGAAGTGGCGGCATGCACATTTCATAAGTGGAACGGATGAAGCCTTCAGCCTGCAACAATGAGGAGCCTTTGAAATGTCTTCTTTTCCCCAGTTGGGTAGGAGAGTGTTCGGAGGAGTATCAGGAAGCATTTTACTCTGAAACTTCTAACCTAATAATAATACCATCGCAGCATTTGTTCTTTTTTCACGAGTTACGGATGTTACGTTTACTGAAACTGAGCAGTTCAGTGCTTTTACTGATTTACTGACTTTTGGCATACCTGAAAACATTACATTGCATTTACCTGACGCTTTAATTTTTTATTCAAAGCGACTACAGTTATTATTTTTCGGGGTATTGGTTACAGTCCCTGGAGCAATGTGGGGTTAGGTGGCAGGTGCCTTGCTCAAGGGCACTTCAGCCATGGATACAGATGTAGGGAGAGGTCAGGGGGGATTCGAACCTGCAATCCCTAGATTGAAAGACCAACTCTCTAACCATTAGGCCAGTGGTTCCCAACCTTTTTCTTAAGGGACCCATGTTTTTACTATTGTAAGCTTTGGTGACCCAACCACGCGAGCACCCGCATGAGACAGAGTCACAAGATGCCCTCTGTTTCCTGCGAAAACTAATTTTAGTTATTTTATTCCTCAATTCGTCTTTGGTCAAATATTGAATAAATGTTTAATGTAGCACTTACAATTTGTTGCTTCTATGCATTTATTAGTTAAATGCTTTGTCTTTTATTCAACATGGGCTATATATATATTTAAAATGAAACCCCTTAAAATCAAGAGGGCTCCGCGACCCCCTGTGGATCTTTGGTGACCCATAAGGTGGGTCCCGACCCATAGGTTGGGAACCACTGCATTAGGCCATGGCGGCCCACCTTAAATGATAACTAACAATCTCTGGATACGGGCAGCCACGGCCTAATGACTAGGGATGGGGTCTCAAGATCAGAGGGTTGCAGGATCAAATCCTACTCTTACCTCTCCCTACACCTCATCCTACATCCATGGCTGTGGTGCCCTTGAGTAAGGCCCCTAACCCCACACTGCTCCAGGGACTGTTACCTATACCCCTAAATTACTAAGTTGCTTTGGATAAAAGTGTCAACTAAGTTCATGTAATGATGTAAAATTATCCGTAATTCAAATTCAAATGACCACCTGGTGAGCCTGCATAGCTGCTACTAAGGATTATGATGGAGTTCAATAATCACAGTCATAGATTCTTTTAATTCATAATAGACCGTCTCTGTCATAGTCATAAGCTCCAAAGTGCCGTAGCTCATTATTAGGCATAGTAACGTAATCTGTGTGGCACGGAATTCTTGTGGCATTCTAAGAACTCAACTTTCACTGACGGATGCCAAAAACAGAGGGTATGACATTGAGGCATATCTCAAGAGACTGACGTGCACCACACACACACACACACACACACACACACACACACACACACACACACACACACACACACACACACACACACACACACACACACACACACACACACACACACACACACACACAGAGAGAGACAGGGGTGTTACCTCATCTCATCCGCCCATCCAAGAATCAGTCTGAAATCACATCATAGTTCATTTATAATGTATCTCACCGGATACCAGTTTAACCTCTGGCTCATGAAATTGCAATTTTCTGAAAGATAGACCTAGGCCACGCTTGGTTGGCTGCCTGTTCCTTTCGGCTCATCCATTATTCATCGTGGCAACACAGTTTGCGTTGAGTTTGAGTGTTGTAAAGTGGCTCTTATTGGGCTTGAGTTTGACTCTGTAAGGTTATTACAATAATCACAGCTGGCGAAGACGCGCCACGCTGTGCATTTAAACATTCATGTTAGCGTCGCAATTTCCATATGGTAATTCTTGCAGGAAGGAAGAGAGGACGAGTAGACTAGAGAAGTGGAGTGGCGGTGGGTGTGTGGCTTTTCATTTAAGAGCGTAATTTCGCTCTGACTATTTTGTTATTTATTGGAGAAGTTGTTGCTACTCCGATCTCCCCCTCCAGTCAAAGAAAGTGGATGTAACCAAGAAGCGTCATTTTGTTTCTTTTCCGGTATCCACTTTATGTCGGGTGAACGCCCCTTTAGGAGACCTTCGGTTAGGAGACCTTCGGAGTCCTGATGTTGAGAATCAATGAAGTCCCCTTAGCGCTGTAGATGGCGGTAGCGCACGTCTTGCGCAAACACCTCAAAAAGAGAAGAAGAAGTAGGGGACAACGCCCCCTTAGGAGACCCAACTTGAGCACACGCTTTTGCATTGAGTGGGCGTGGTTTGCGATATCTTTGTTTGATTCAGTATTTTTGCTCCAGTGTTTGCCACAGTGTGCGATTCGTTATCTTTCTCTCCTGTGCTGTTGACCTGTTACCTTTTCCTCTTTTATTGAATGCCACATGCGGCTTTGCTCGGTTAAGTACCGTAATCAAGTAGCACAAGGATTAGGATATGTTAAGACGCTCTATTAATTAAAGGCGACACATTCATGTGAACTTTTGCTTTACTTTCGAAAATCTCCAGATTCCCAGCTTGTAGGCCTACCTTAAAAATTAACTAAACAGTACCGTGGGCAATTGCACCAAAAACATTGAAAAGACTAATAATACATCTTAGAAATAGATAATTATAGTATTGCCAAACTCCCTTTGTTTATATTAACTTCACTTCATTAATTGTGCAAAAATCATCAAAAAGATTAATTGTAGATATTTTCCAAAATACGAATAAAACAGTGCTGCTGTTGGGAGCTTCTTTGAGAACTGCACTTGTTTTGTTTTTTTCGTCTTGTGCTTGTTTGCATTCATGACACCAGTGAAGACGGCTCATAGAGTAGTGGATGCCATATTATGCAGTGCAGTGGAAAGAACTGCAGCAGACTCCCTGATCATATCTCTAGATCTTGTGTGGTTGGCTCCCTTTGAAGATGATGGAGGACGCTGTGATCAAGGGCTGTGTGTTTATCTGTCATCTGTAGTGGACGTTACAGTGCGTGGATGGAAGCTGAACCGTGTTTGCTATCTTTTGTGGGCAGTGTTCCCAGATGTGTCTGATCAAATCCTGCCCAAAAGGTTCTCAAAAACCGACAAAATGCGCTAAATTCCGCCCAATTTCAACAAATTGCATTGGTTTCTACGGGCACAAAACTGCAGAAAAAAAAATGTCATGGACAATTTTTCCCGTTTTCACCCGGAGGCTGCCATTCCAATCAGCCCAATTGGGCGGGTAACCGCCCAATCTGTCAACATTGGTTGTGGGCTTCATTGTGGATGGAGTGTGAATAGTCTCTCATGTAAATGATGCATCTGAAAGGGTTGGAAAAGGGATGGCCGCAGTAGAAATAACACCAAAGCTTTACCCCCTTAAGGCCACAGGACAGCAGACAAAAGAGAAAAAGGATGGCTATTATCACTTTTCAGATCTCTGATTTTGCTGATCTCAACCTTTTCTTTCACGGTTACACTTTGCTTTGACTTATTTACAGTTCTTTTTTGTTCTTTGGAAAGTAAGTTATCAGCTCCTCGGTGCTGGGGGGTTGCTGCAGAGCTGCTATTGTTGCTTGCCCGGGGTGCATTTCTCGAAACCATAGTTGCTAACTACATTAGCTACTTTGTTGTTGGTTTGCAATGCAATTTTCTATTGACAGCTACCCAAGTTGCTAACTGGCTAACAACTACACTTTCGAGAACCGCTTGCCAGCTCTGTGGTGGAGGCATGCAGTAAGAGGAGCAAGCAGTTAGATTACCTTACAGTACGTTGCATTGCATTTGGCAGACGCTTTAAAACCAAAGAGACTTGCAATTGAGGTTATTACCTTACAGCCAACATCACTATCAGATAGAAAGTGCACAGGAAAAAGACAGAACAAATGCAGATGCCAAGTAGGGATTTTTTATTTTTATTTTAGTACAGTAGAGTACACACACTTATAACATACATCATTCCACAGTGTCTGGCCTAGGGCTGGTCCAGTTCAAGCATTTCAGCAGCTTTAACAATGTAAAGGTCTTTGAGACACAGGGCCATTACCCTTGCACACTGTCTGAATCATACCATTAACTTTGTCATCTGTTTTTGTCTCTCTTTTGTGTTTTTTTTTTCAATCCTTGTACTGTATGTTAGTATTTTTTTATCCTCTGAAAAACTATTGGGGAAACTTTCTGTCTCTGTCAGTTTATTCACTTAAAGAAGGCTAATAAATTGCATGTGTACTTAAGTCCCTGTGGGGGTGGAGTGGTTTGGCACTGTGCTAACGAGAAGTCCTGCTGCTGATGTGTCCTGTGGATTGTGGTTTGAAAGTGGAAGCGTGTGTGCGTGCGCGTGTGTGCGTGCGCGTGTGTGCGTGCGTGCACGTCTGCATGTCTCTGTGAGCGATGGGCTGTGTGTCTTATCCATCTTTGTTCAAATAACGAAGCATGCGGAAAAAGAAATGTGATAGACGTCACCTTTTCTCCCCATAACTTCCCATTCGGTAATGTCCTGTTGTCTTCATAATGATAATGGAAGCCAGAAACAATGGTGCCGTGCGCTGATGATAGCGGTGATGAGTTATGTCTTGGCCTGGCCGGGGTGCTTAAAGTGTACCTCCGGGATTTTGGACACCAGGCCTCATTTCCGAGTCAGCCAGGGTGTAAACAATGTGTCCAGAACGTTTTTTTCACATTCCATGCAGTCCTTGTGAATTCTCATATCCATGTTGCTAAGCTAGCGCAAGTGGACGGAAATGGTAGTAGCCTGCCCCCAAAAATAGTCTTATCCAGTTGCAACAACATTCAAAACAACCCCATTATTATGCCAGACTGCAAGTGTAAATACTTGTCTTGATAGAATGAAGTTTGAAATTAAACCAACATTGCAATCATGTTTGATCACCATCAGCAATTTGTGTTCCGGTTTGAAAGCTTGACAGCCGCGGAGTGATATTCCTAGTACAAATCCTAGCTTCGTTTGACACATCCATAACTTTTCCATAGAGCGAACTCCAACATCTTTGAAGTTTGTAAAACTGAACGGTTTTCCCCTCTCCCTGACCTCGCTCGCAAACATCAAGAGTAATGCTTTCTGTCCGACTTTGTAAACCTTTCGTAACATTGAAACATATGCCATAACAATGTTTGGTTGTTACTAGATGACCCGTGTGTCTACACAGCATGTTGGCGAACAGAAGGCACACTCTTCTCCCTTTCATCCTCCCATTCCATCTCGTCTCAAAAAAAACATTCCATGTAATAATAACTAGAGCTACGAGTGACATATTTCACAATGTCAAGCCAGATCACATAGCGTTGCGTAACGTATGAGTCCATACGGCAATTCTAATGCCATTTGTTATAGCAATTACACTAAATAACAGTAAAGCAGTACAACATGCAAATCCAAAAAGTTTGCAAAAGTGAACGCTATTCCCCTCTTCCTGACCTCGCTCGCAAACACCAAGAGTAATGCTTTCTGTCCGACTTTGTCAACCTTTCGTAACATTGAATATGCCATGACAATGTTTAGTTGTTACTAGATGACCCGTGTGTCTACAGAGCATTAGATGTTGGCGAACAGAACAGTGCACCCATCTCTTCTAAATCCCTTTCATCCTTCCATTCCATCTCTTCACAAAAAACATTCCCTATAATAACTAGAGTTACGAGTGACATATTCCACAATGTCAAGCCAGATCACATAGCGTTGCGTAACTTATGAATCCATAGGAATACGGCAAGTCATGTCTAATGCCATTTGTCACAGCAATTACACAAAATAACAGTAAAGCATTACAACATGCCAATCCAAAAGGGTAACTTCTAGCCCAAGTTTTGGCTGACGTAGGCGAAGCCATTATACCACTGGGCTACCATCATAGAAGCAGAAAGCATAACAAACCTGTTCTTCGGAGACTGTTGGTGCGCGCCACAAAATGTAGATCTGGGAATGCGGTTGGCACTGCGGACACTTTTAGAGTTTTCCGTTGTAGGTATTAGACTTCGGAGAAGGACTTTGTGAAGTCGTCGGGACTGAAATGGTCACTGCAAAGCACCGGGGTAGCTTACGGAGCGTCTCCATCGGTTTGTTGATGTAGCCCTGCAGCCAGGAGCCAGAGTTTGGTTCTTTCAACATCTTTCACGGAAACCAATGGAAACTTGCCGATACCCATCTGTGGGCTTTATTATTGCAGTTGGTATATACACATTGATGTACCATGGTGCGATGTCGTTGGGTTTTAATCCACTATTCGATCCGAAAGCAGTTGTAGAACTAGCCTTGATTTGCAATGTCTCTTGCGGGTCCCTGCAGTGGGTGGGCTACATCACAACTGAAGAGAGCAAAGTAAAATTCCGCCGACCCCGAGAAAATAGTCTCTCAACATGGCAAAATCCACGCAGTGCAAGGTTGGTTTAATTTCAAACTTCATTCTACTAAGGCAAACATTTACACTTGCAGTATGGTATAATAACGGTTTTGTTTTGAATGTTGTTTAAACGGGATAAGACTATTTTTGGGGGCAGGCTACTACCATTTCCGTCCACTTGCGCTAGCTTAGCAACATGGATATGAGAATTCACAAGGACTGCATGGAATGTGAAAAAAAAACGTTCTGGACACATTGTTTACACCCTGGCTGACTCGGAAATGAGGCCTAGTGTCCAAAATCCCGGAGGTACACTTTAATGCCATGTTCTTCATCTGTTTTTGTCTCTCTTTTGTGTATTTTTTGTGTGTTTGACATTTTGAGCCACTTCAATACTTGTATTGTTAGTATATTTTTTTTATCCTCTGAAAAACTATTGGAAAAATGTGTCTCTTTCAGTTTATTCACTTAAAGAAGGCTAATAAATAATAAAAGGGTGGTTGACGTTTGAAGGGCGTGATGCAAAAAAAAAAGTTTTTCAAATTCCTGAAAAAAATGATGGATAAATATTGGAAAAAAAATAGAAAAAAATAAAGCACTTAGTGGTCTGTGGAATTTCACCTTATTTTTGCCATTTTTGGGGAAATGTGTCTTGCATCAACAAATTGGCACTGTGCTAACGGGAAGTCCTGCTGCTGAGGTGTCTTGTGGATTGTGGTTTAAAAGTGGGGGGGTGTGGGGGCACTGTGGCGCACCACGCTAAGCCCCCCACATGCCCATTGGGCTTGCATGCCCGCCCCATGGGGACCCCGGTTCGAGTCCGGACGGGGTCATTTCCCAATCCTCCCCCATCTCTCTCACCCACTCATTTCCTGTCAGCATCTCATACTATCCTGTCAATAAAGGCTCAAAAAGCCCCTAAAAAAATATTTTTTTTAAAAAGTGGAGGAGGAGTGTGCGTGCGCGTGTGTGCGTGCGTATGCGTGCCTGCACGTCTGCACGTTTCTGTGAGCGATGGGCTGTGTGTCTTATCCATCTTTGTTCAAATAACGAAGCATGCACACACACAGAAAAAATGTGATAGACGTCACCTTTTCTTCCCATAACTTCACATTCAATAATGTCTTGTTTTCCTCATAATGATAATGGAAGCCAGAAACAATGGTGCCGGTGATAATAGTGATGAGTTATGTCTTGGCCAGGATGGGGTAGGGTGCTTAATGCCGTGTCCTTCATAGGGGTGATATGAGGGATTTAATAGTGTTATCAGGCGTCTGCTGCCGTCCACTTCTGATGATGCACGGCCGGCCGTCCGACCGCGCCCCCCTTGCTCTCGTGCCAGAAGTTTCAAGCCCTCACCTCCTCAACAGCGGCCAGCGGGATCGATAGACCAATTAAAGAGCTGTACCCCCCCGCCACCCCACACCTCTCACGCCTGGAGCATCATGCACGCACGCACGCACGCACGCACGCACGCACGCACGCACGCACTTACCCCATCCATCCTGGTGGCGAGCAGCAAGACACACACGTGCACACATACAGTCAACACACATACACACTTACACACACAGTCTTCCTTTCTCTCTCTCCCGCGCTCTCTTTCTCTCCCTCTCTCCCTCTTTCTCTCTCGCTCAGTCTCTCTCTCTCTTTCTCTCTCTCTTTGGAGATGGGCCAAGTTGGGCGTGTGCCACTGTGTCTCTCAGACATGGCCTGTCCAGTCCTGGCCCTGATCTGCACTGTGCTGGCCTGTCCTGGGCTGGGCTGGGCTGGGCTGTGCTGTGTCGTGTCAAGCGTGGATGTGTCGTGGTGCGTTAATAGCTGAGGAGCTATGGAGGGTTAGGACCTTGATCCCTGGCCTGGTGTCTGATTGACTGAGGGGGGCACGTAATGGGCTGACACTAATGCACACCGGACAGCACGCATTCTGGACGCCCTCTGCTCTCACTCTGCACTCACTCTGCTCTCACTCTGATGGCATCTCCTCGTTGGACTGCTCTCTCTCTCTACTCTCCCTGGGAAGGAGTCCCTTAATGGGCTGACACTGATGCATACTGGACGCTCTTGGTGCCATCTCTCCATCTCTCTCCCTTTCTCTGCTCTCTCTCTCTGCTCTCTCTCTGCTCTCTCTCTGCTCTCTCTGCTCTCTCTCTCTCTCTCTCTCTCGCTCTCGCTCTCGCTCTCGCTCTTGCTCTCGCTCTCTCTCTCTCGCTCTCTCTCTCTCTTTTCTCTCTCTCTCTCTCTCTCTCTCTCTCTCTCTCTCTCTCTCTCTCTCTTTTCTCTCTCTCTCTCTCTCTCTCTCTCTCTCTCTCTCTCTCTCTCGCTTCTCTGTCTCTCTCTCTGTCACTCTCTCTCAAGGCTCTCTCTGGGTGCTCTCATTCTGCTTTTTCTGTAATGGTATCAGCATGACCGAAAAAAAGATGGCCCTGCTTTTGTTTTCAGAAATATATGAGTCTGTATCAAACTCACAACATGAGTCTGTATAGAGTTACAGATTATGTATCCTAAAAATTGCAATATTTTAGCTATAAGCTTACACTTTCTTGGGATTGGGTCAGGGGCAGGTGAGTAGGTTTGTTTGTCTTTTCAATCATTCCTCAGTCTTTGTGTTTCCATCACGGTGAAGTGCAGGCAGAGAGGAAAAAAGAAGAGGGCAATAAGATCCATATTGTTACATTACCAACGCCGTCCGCCATTTTTATTTTGGTAATGCCTGTGGGAATACAGAAGTCGTTACAAGTCCACCTGCGTGTCGACGGCAAATGTCACAAATTGGCAACCCGACCACCGACTTGATAATGTGTTGTTGTTTACTTGCTGGCTACACGCTTGACCAAAGTCAAAATGGCATCGTGGTGACCTCATAAAGGAGGAGATGCTGCTCTCCAGAGCCATACAGAGGGGAGAGTTACGCGATTGGAGGACCAGGAATTAAATGGCAGCCCCGCCTTTCAGCGAGATTAGGTTGTTCCTAAAGCGGCTGTCTTTCCATAGACTCAACATAGAACCACCACATTAACAGCCAAAAATAAGGACTAACGAACTATACTGCGGGGTAAATCATCACAAATATGTAAACCATCAACTGTCTCGGTGGTGATAATCACAACAGTTTTACCATCTGTGATGTTTATCTGAAGTTATTACTACGAACAGCAAGTCTTGTCATATTCCCTGCATTGCATCGCATTGCATTTGCTGTGTGATACGCCCACTACTAGGAACTAGCATTCGCAACGCTGAGCAGTACTGAGAAGCTAAAACAGCTAATTTTGCTAATGAGGAAGTCGGCCTTAGCACACAGCGGAGATTGCCCGACTCTCCCCTCTGTATGGCTCTGCTGCTCTCTTCCTCTTTCCTCCCTGAAGCACAGAGGACCAGAGCTCATGTCCTGTGTGTACTATCTGCTTAGCAGAAGGTGGCATTGGCTCGCTGCCTGGACCATTTGGGACTTACAAAAAAGGCCCGCTGATTCGTCTGGCCCTGCTGGTTTCCTCGTTGTTATCCTGACATGATTAGTTGTTTTGCTGTCTTACTTTAGACCCTGAAGCTTACAGGGCAGGCAGAGTCTGTTGTCTAAAATCCTTGTGTTGTGAAATCTGAAATCTTAACTTGAATGCATTCTTATTGTATAACATATATGGACACAGGCAGAATTACTGTGTTGGACGATAAATGTTAAAAAGACAGAAAACCTACAAATCAAGAGAAATGGCATTGGCCTTTTGACACATTAACAAGCATGCGTGCTGTGAATCTGTATTATTGGCGTCTCCATAGGGGTGGAAATGATGATTTCTCTCCTGGTTTCACATCTCTCTCCCCCCTGGTGGTGGTTAAGACTTCCTGCTGGGTGTGCCGCTGGGGAGCGTTAGCCACCCGCTACTGGATTACCTTTATTGGGCGCCGTATTTCTCTTTTATGTGGCGCTGCCTGCCAGGCCAGACTGGGTTTCTCTATCATGGTGATTGTGCAGTAGGGGGCCTGCCGCACCGCACACATTGGTTGTTCCCCCCCATGTTTCCCTTTCATGATGAGTCACACACACACACACACACACACACACGCGCGCGCGCGCACACACACACAGGATGCAGTTTGTTGCTGCTAAGAAAACACCCAAGTCAACAGGTGAAACAGAAATTAGCTATAGTCTAGCTGTTGACTGCATGTCGACGAAGCTGATGCCTCTGTGTCCAGTAAGTAAGAGAGAAGGAGGAGCTAAGCTTACAGCACGTCCGTCCAAGCTTTCAAGCTGGCATCATCTTTACATTACATCACACTTAGTGGACACTTCCAAAGCGACTTACAATTGCTTTCAATGTATTGGTTACACCCCCTGAAGCAATCAGGGGTTAGTTGCCTTGCTCAAGGGCATTTAAGCCTTGGAGTGTGGAAGGGTTGCAGGTTCGAATACTAGCCTTCTGCAACCATTAGGCCACCAGTGCCCTACTGTAGGCTACAGCTGCCCAACTTTCTCTGTTTCATCTGGAATTCATGATTCATGATTTTTCCAACCTGACAATCCTTGTGTAAAACTGGAAAATCTGTTGGCATGACTGTAACATAATTTAATCTGCGCTATGCACTTCACAGCTTTTTTGCCTGTGCCAAGCACATTCCTGTACACCCTTTCACCATCCATCTCCCAAGCGCACGGCTGCCAGTCATAGGCCAGCTTTGTTGGTTAGTACTGTAGGCATACATGTCAGTGAGGGTGTCCGCTTGGCCACCAGGCGTCAGTGTCAGCCGCAGAGGTCAGAGGTCGGGCAAAAGGGCAGAGGTCGGCTCAGTCCCCCAGCTGATGGGTGAGGCGCTGGCAGAGCTGTCAGCAGATGACTGCTACTGCTGTCTTGGCAAAATATTACATTACATGACGTCATACTTAGCTGATGCTTTTATCCAAAGCAACGTACAGTCATTTACAGGGTATTGGTTACAGGCCCTGCCCTGGAGCAATGTGGGGTGAGGTGCCCTGCTCAGGGGCACTTCAGCCATGGAGGGAGGTGTAAGCTTAGAGAGAGGTAAGGGCCACGGCAGTGTAGGACATGGCTGCCCCACACAACATACAATATCAGTCCTCAGCCAAACCACTCATTCACCACAGTATGGCAGCATGATGAGTAGGGAAGACACATAAAAAGTTATACCTCAGTCTCCATACAGGCTAGTGGTCTGAAGGCATGAACTTTTCAGACAGTGTGAACTTTAGAGTCTCAGGTTTTGTCATGTGGAAATATGGAGCTTTGTAGCAGGTTGTGAGGAACCACACAGTGCCTACTTTCTCTTTCTTCTTCTTTTTTTCACAGCAGTCGACACTAAGGTATCGGCAAAATAATCCAGCGATTTCCTAGATGATGGTAATTTACTCTTTGAAAAACCTACAGTAAAATGGATGATGCCAGTCATTGACAAGAATGGGACAAAGAGTTAAGTGTGCATGGAGTCAAAGTAAAGACCCTTAAATTGCAGACCATTGTATGGTATGGTTGGTGAATAGAAAGAGAGAGATGAGTCAATAATACTAGCAAGTGGAGGATTTTATATTGAGCTCAGCGGTTGACAAAGCCAAATGCAGTCAATTGAAGGAATTTGTGATTTCTCTGTGAAGTTGTCAGTTGCAGAACTCAAGTCAAGTGTACTTTATTGTCAACAATCTATGTACAGGGTTAGCACAGAAGTTTGAAACTGCTAAGTTTGATGGACAGAAGAAGTGTGGCTCTGGACTTTTGCCTCCTGTTAAACTGCCTCAGATGCTCATTCCCCTTTTTTATGGATGATAGAAACTATGGGTGCAAATGATCAATTAATTCATTAAGTTAATTATTAGTTGATTGATCTTATTGATTGACTTATGCTTAATTGATAAGCAGAGTTTTCCCCCAAATTAATAAATATTCCCCACAAAACCTTTAAATCTAATACTAGAAGTGTAATCTAATACTAAAGTCAATTAATTTATTAATTGTTGACGTACGAGTACACATGTACACACACACACACACACACACACACACACACACACACACACACACACACACACGCACACACACACACACACACACACACACACACACGCACACGCACACGCACACGCACACGCACACGCACACACACCATGATTGACCTTGAACAGGTCCTTGCATGTTTTTTTTAGCCAGTTTTCCAACAGCCTCAAAGATATTGTTACATTTTTCTCCTTTTTCCCCCCCGAAAGAGCAAGAATCGTTTTCAGCCCAATGTCACACCCTGTTGCCACTGTCACCTGAGTGTCTTGTTTTACACCAGCAAGTCGATGGACTTGTAAGTGTCGAGGCGTCAGACGTTCAGGTTTCAGGTTGGCGCTGTACCCTGAAGACAGGATAAGTGATTAGTGTCTTTTTTCAATATGACATCCATTATGTCTAACTGTTCAATCCATTTTCAAAGTTTTCTTTTGTTTAATGTAAACAATTTTTTTTTCCTTTTACCTGACATGTTTCGACGATGTGACACTAATTTTTTGATGTCTGAATGACCTTGAAGAAGAGTTTTCTAGGTCGTTGAAGGTCGTCTTTAGCCATCCAGAACAAGGCTCCTCTAATGCGCGATGCAGCGTCTGTCATAGCAAGTTTGTGTGTGTGCGTGCGTGTGTGCGCGTACGTGTGTGCGTGTGCTTGCGTGTGTGTGTGTGTGATTTCTTGTGTGCGTTCCCTCGGCCCGATGGCGGGGACTAGAACCCCTGCAGTGGAAAGTTCCAGAAAACAACGTCCTGATGGAGCACCACATGTCCAGCAGCACAGGCACTGGCATGTGGCCACACACACACACACACACACACACACACACACACACACACACACACACACACACACACACAAGACAGACAGACAGACAGACAGACAGACAGACAGACAGACAGACAGACAGACAGACAGACAGACAGACAGACAGACAGACAGACAGACAGACAGACAGACAGACAGACAGACAGACAGACACACACACACACACCACACACCACACACACACACACACACACACACACACCACACACCACACACACACACACACACCACACACACAACACACCACACCACACCAGCACCACATTTCCAGCAGCACAGGCTCTGACATGTGGACACACACACACACACACACACACACACACACACACACACACACACACACACACACACACACACACACACACACACACACACACACACACACACACACACACACACACACACACACACAACACAAACACACACCACACACACACACACACACACACACACACACACACACACACACACACACACACACACAGAGGCCCACGCATAGCAGCACACACACACACACACACACACACACACACACACACACACACACACACACACACACACACACACACACACGTCCAAACACACAAGCCAGCATTGAAGCGTGTGGTGTGCAGTGACCATGCACCACGCTTGCAAGCAGGCACACACAAGGAGATGCAGAGACATATCACACACACACACATACACAGACACACACACACACACACACACACACACACACACACACGCGCACGCACGCACGCACGCACGCACGCACGCACGCACGCACGCACGCACGCACGCACGCACACACACGCTATGATTAATTGCTTGTGTGTACTTGCGTGCTTAATTAAGTGTGTGTGTGTGCATTGCTCGCTTGCCTGTGTGTGTGTGTGTGTGTGTGTGTGTGTGTGTGTGTGTGTGTGTGTGTGTGTGTGTGTGTGTGTGTGTGTGTGTGTGTGTGTGTGTGTGTGTGTGTGTGTGTGTGTGTGTGTGTGTGTGTGACTGATTGTGCTTTGGAAAGGGTCTGGAAGACTTGGCAGCCTATGAAAGGGGACCATCCAGGGTAGCTGGTAACCTAAGAGCCAGCAAGGGGCTCCGTCCATCAATAATGTACCCAGTAGAGATGCACTGATACCGATGCTGCTCATTATACTCGTACTCGTACTTGTCAAGCACTTGCCGATACCTCATACATTTACAAACATTACTAACTACATGGAAATGGAAAATAAAAATATCACAGGTGGAAAAAAACAAGGCCATGCATTTATTTTCATTGTATTTTGGTGGTAAAAGGTATCGTTATCGGTACTCGGTATCGGCAAGTACACACATTAATGTACTCGTACTTGTATCGGTTTTCAAAAAAAGTGGTATCGGTGCATCCCTAGTACCCAGCTGATGTGCTCCAACTCGGGCTGGCAGGGGTTATGTCAGGTCCTGCCTGCAGCTCTGCACTTGACTTTTTGGTACAGATTAGGGATGCAAACGATTAATCGATTAATCGACTCTAATCGATCAATGCATCAATTGATTAAAAAACATTAATCACAATTAATCGACAATGCAACTGACAAGAGCCCCAGGTGAAATGGGCATGTGAAGAGTGTGTGTGAAGAGAGTTGTGAATAGTGGGAATATTTAAATCACCTTTGGATTACAGAATTGAAATAGAATTAATTGAAATGTGGTATTTTATCTCAATTAAAAAAAATTGATTTAGTAGTTTTTTTTTCGAGAAACATTGAGATTTCAGGGGGAAAACGCCGCTGATCAATTAATCGTAAGTCGATCGACAAGGCTCTCAACTAATGATTAATGAATTAATCGATAATTTGCATCCCTAGTACCCAGCTGATGTGCTCCAACTCGGGCTGGCAGGGGTTATATCAGGCCCTCTGCCTGCAGCTCTGCACTTGACTTTTTGGTACAGATTGTAGCCAAGTGTTAGAGTATTTCTGCATTGCAAAGTTCTGGATGATGCTGTGAGCAGCTGTCTTTTTTTCCCTTCTAAACTTTTCTCTTTAAGTTGTATGAAATGCTTCAGGTTCTTTTTTTTCAGGTCTTTTATGCTTGGTGTTTTTTCTCCCCCTTCTTTTCTGCTTTAAATTCACATTTAGAAGCATTTTTGAAGAAGTTGAGCGTTTGAAGGTGTTAGAAGTTGAGACTGTTGAGACTTGAGGCACTGAAGTATGTGTGTGTGTGTGTGTGTGTCTCCCTAGTGTCTGTCTGCTTGAGAGAGAAAGAGAGAGAGAGAGAGAGAGAGAGAGAGACCGAACCTACCTGCTATCTCCATCTTTGTCAGTGTGACATATCCCAGAAAGCCCACAGTAGGAGACATCACCTGATGTGACAGGAGTCTTCTCTTCTCGCCTCAGTAGTCTGCACCTCAGTCGGTGACCTCACTTACCCCAGGCCATACCTGTGTGAAGTTGGCACCCCATATTATATAAATAATGACGCACAAACAAATCAAAATGATTTTATCCATATTTTCAACTTATGGGGTGCCAACTTCACACAGGTCCAGGCCATGGCTCCTTAATGCAGAGGGGTCTGCTCCTGGCCTGTTCTGCCTTTATCCAGCTTCAGCTATGTCCCCCTACATACCTACCTTTGCCATGCCCCTTCTGCCAGTCTCAATGCATTTCACCTTCAACTTCTTTCCCTTTTGCCGGTCCCTATACATTTCACTTTTATGTTCTCTCTGTTTCTCTCTGTTTCTCTCTGTTTCTCTCTGTCTCTCTGTCTCTCTCTCTCTCTCTCTCTCTCTCTCTCTCTCTCTCTCTCTCTCTCTCTCTCTCTCTCTCTCTCTCTCTCTCTCTCTCTCTCTCTCTCTATCTATCGTAATGCTCTGCCTCTGCCTCTGCCTCCTCTTCCCTGTCTCCCCCCACACACCTCCTTGTCATTTCCCTTTAGCCAGGCCCAATACATTTCATTTTCATTTTCTCCTTTTGCCATTCCCTCCCTATGCATTTCACCTTCATTCCCGACCCGTTTTTGCCAGTCCCACTCCTTCTCAATACATTTCACTTTCATTTTCCTGTTGCCACTCCCCTCACTCAGGACCTTTCCTCGCTGAGCGGGAGATGGAGGATATCTGTGCCTCCTTTTGCTGTTTCCGCTCATGTCGTTTTCAAGATTCAAGATTCTTTTTATTCGTCCTGAGGGAAATTTGTCTTGGACATAACATACTGTACATAGCTGCCATCATAGCTGCCATCAAATGACACCACAAAAAGAAAAATCACGTTTCTGTGGATTCGTGTTGCCATGGAGTGAAATAAAATACACCTGACTAGGGCTGGGCGGTTTTGGAAAAAATTAGCATCACGGTTTTCTTGATGAAAATTGATATCACGGTTTTCTGCACGGTTTTTTGATATAGGCAAGGCAAGGCAAGTTTATTTATATAGCGCATTTCATACACAGGTGCAACTCAATGTGCTTCACAAAGTTAGCAAATGTAAATGAAAGGAAACAGGGAAGAAAGAAGGAAATGAATTAGAGTCAAAAAGCATTTAAAAACATTAAGATAAAACATAAGGTAAAAAATAATAATAAAATAAAATAAAATAAAACAAATTAAATAAAAAATAAAAATAATAAGAATAAGTAATTTAAGCTAGGGGAAAGCATCTGAGAACAGCTTTGTCTTGAGTCTAGATTTAAAGCTATCAATAGTGGGTGCATTTTTTATGTCATCTGGAAGCTGGTTCCAAAGCTTTGAAGCATAGAAGCTAAAGGCTGCCTCTCCACACTTTGTTTTGACTTTTGGAATCACCAGCAAATTCTTCTCCGTTGACCTTAGTGACCTAGTTGGTGCATACAGCTGAAACATATCCAGTAGATATGTGGGTCCCATTCCATTTAATGATTTAAACACAAGTAGCATAGCCTTAAAATCAATTCTGTAGCTTACTGGGAGCCAATGCAGCGATCTTAAAATTGGAGTAATGTGGTCGAACTTCCTTGTCTTTGTAAGAACCCTTGCAGCAGCGTTTTGTACAAGTTGAAGCTGTTTAATGGTTTTATTGGGGAGGCCAGTAAAAAGACTGTTACAGTAATCAACTTTACTAGAAATAAAGGCATGTATTAGCTTCTCCAGATCATGTTTAGACATCAGGCCCCTAAATTTAGAGACGTTTTTTATGTGATAAAATGCAGACTTAGTAATAGCTTTCATGTGACTGTTGAAGTTTAGGTCACTGTCAATGAGGACCCCAAGATTTTTAACTGTTTCCCTTGCTTTCAGTCCCTTCGTTTCAAGGATAGTAGCAATCTTTTGTCTCTCCTCTCTTTTCCCAAATATAATTACTTCAGTTTTATCTGTGTTCAGCTGGAGGAAATTGTGAGACATCCATTTGTTAATTTGGTCCATGCAATGATAGAGTGATTCAAGGGGGGTATAGTCATTTGGGGACATAGATAAGTAGAGCTGGGTATCATCCGCATAGCTATGGTAATTTATGGAGTTATTCTCGATAATGTGTCCCAGTGGCAACATATACAGATTGAACAGTAGTGGTCCCAGAATGGAGCCCTGGGGGACCCCACAATCCAGAGACATTGGTGATGAAGTATGTCTTCCAATGGCGACAAAAAAACTTCTTTGTTGTAAGTACGATTTTAACCAGTCGATCACTATGCCCGTAAAGCCAACCCAGTGTTCCAGTCTATGTAGTAGTATAGAATGATTAACTGTATCGAAAGCAGCACTCAAATCAAGAAGTACCAAGACGGATGATTTGCCAGCATCAGAATTCAATCTTATGTCATTCATAACTTTAATAAGAGCTGTTTCAGTGCTGTGGTAGGCACGGAAACCTGATTGAAACTTATCAAAATAGCTATTAGACATTAGAAAAGCAGTTAATTGGTTAAAAACAATTTTCTCTATTATTTTACCCATGAATGGTAGATTGGATATGGGCCTATAGTTGTTTAGTACCAGTGCATCCAGGTTGTTCTTTTTCAGTAAGGGTTTCACAACTGCTTCTTTCAGACAGCCTGGGAATATGCCTGTTTGTAGTGAGGTGTTGATGATCTGAAGTACATCTGATGATATTAGATTTGCGACGATTTGCGACGATATGCGACGATTTCCACCCAAATCTTAATCTTTCTGAGGAAAAGATCTCAAATTAAATGTTAAAATGAGATAAAATCATCAATTTAAATTAATCTCCATTTATATTTTATCATTTTTTCATTTCAATAATATTTTCTATAATGTATAGTTTATATTTCCCTATCCAACAAAGTCTCAAATTAGAGAAAATGCAGCATTTCATAAAATAACCTAAAATCTTGACCAGGGTGCCATAGATTTTTCAAGGAAGAAGGGTTAAATGATTATAAGCAGCTGTTTTGGGCTTTTTTTTTTCAAGACAGCCCAAAACAGCTTATCTCGTTCTACACCTGGCGACACTAATTGCTTATTTTTCGTTCTACACCTGGCAACACATCCGGCGTGTTGCGCTGCCGCTGGACTAGCAAGTAAACAACAGTGGGACAGAAACGAAAAAGACTGAAGACAGACACGGAAACAAACGGATTTACTTGACATTGTGTGCATATTGTCTTTGAATTAAAGTCCAAATCCAACGTAGAAGGTATTTTGTCCGGTAGTTTGTGTCATATTGCAATGTGTTTCGCTCCTATTTTGCCCCCAAATCATTTCAAACAAATATAGCAATGTAGCAATGTATCTTGTCTGCCCATTGCATTTGAAAGCTAGGCTACGCACACAGCTAGGCTGCGCACACAGTTGGGATGGTAATTAAATACAGTTAAAGGGGCATTCTACCGGTGGAGACATGAATATGTTACTGAAAGTGGGTCATATTTATAGTAGAATAGTAACATACATTTCTAATTTGTTGCCTTCTTGGCCAAGAAAAGGCAGAAAATGACTTTTTAGTGCTTGTGGATTTGTGACAACAATCCCCATAATGCACTGCGATGCTCAAGTTCCACAGGCCACACCCAGTTATTTGGGACTCTATGCATCATCCCTCCCTCAGCTTGCAGGCAGTGTTGCCAGATTGGGCTGTTTCCCGCCCAATTGGGCTGCTTAGGATGGTCGTGTGCGGGTAAAAATGGCATTTAGCAGAAAAACCCGCCCAATTTTAGCCATAGAAATCAATAGAATTGGGCGGGATTTTGAGCTTCTTGGCTGGTTTTGAGCATTTTTTGGGCTGGAAATCATCAGCCTCATCTGGCAACCCTGCTTGCAGGTGCATCACAGTGGGACAGACATCACTGGAAAGGAGAAGCTGGAGCACACTGCAGCTTAGTTTTCAAGACTTTATTTTGTGCACACACGCGACCAACGTTTCTGTGTTGCTACACCTTCTTCAGAGTCAAATGATAGCAAGAGAGAGACACACATTTCAAGACTTGACATTCACAGGTGATCCTACTTGGTTTGGCTAAATTGGTCTGATCTCATTGCAGGTAATTGACTCCACCCCCCAACACCAGGACAAGATTGTAGACAATCAAAAGCACTGGGACTGATCTGTGACAGGTCTGTTAGAGCATTAGGTCCAACCCCCTATGGGCGGGGTTGAAAAGGTGGGAAAAAGGCTTGTAGTCTCAACAGAAATCCACCTCTCTTACACTTCCTATGTCGATGATGCAAAATGACCATTTTTACATCATTGACATAGGAAGTGTTAAGAGATGAATGCAGGTTTCTCCTATCTCAGGGGGAATTGAGAGATTTTTTGCAAGACCATTCAAAAGTATGACTGGGTGTCTAGCAATGGAAAGCCTAATGCAAAATGGGTGGAGTGTCCCTTTAAGAATCAGATAACTGTTGTAGCCTGTTAACATAGCACCACATAGAATTGCCTTTTATTTAACTTTGTGAGATCAAAGGTAG
>NC_085862.1:5632512-5647512 GCF_034702125.1 Engraulis encrasicolus
GAGGATGGATTTAGGAGAGAGAGGAGAGAAGGACCGACAGGGATGGATTTAGGAGAGAGAGGAGAGAAGGAGAGAGGGCCGACAGAGATGGAGGGATGAGGAGAGAGGGATGAGGAGAGAGAGCCGACAGGGATGGAGAGATGGAGTGGGAGTTAGGAGAGAGGGATGAGGAGAGAGAGCCGACAGGGATGGAGGGATGAGGAGAGAGGGATGAGGAGAGAGAGCCGACAGGGATGGAGAGATGGAGTGGGAGTTAGGAGAGAGAGGAGAGAGGGCCGACAGGGATGGAGGGAGGAGAGAGAGGAGAGAGCGATGGAGGGATGAGGAGAGAGAGGAGAGAGGAGAGAGCGATGGAGGGATGAGGAGAGAGAGGAGAGAGGGCCGATAGGGATGGAGGGAGGAGAGAGAGGAGAGAGCGATGGAGGGATGAGGAGGGAGAGGAGAGAGCCTACAGGGATGGAGGGAGGAAAGAGGAGAGAGGGATGGAGGGATGAGGAGGGAGAGGAGAGAGGAGAGAGAGCCTACAGTGATGGAGGGATGAAGAGAAGACTGGATGAAAGGAGAGTCCTGAGAGAGTTGTTGTGCTGTCCCTGTGCCAAGTCTAGTGCTGAGCAGGGCGGGCGGTCTGCTGTCATCCATGACACAGACACACACACACACACACACACACACACACACACACACACACACACACACACACACACACACACACACACACACACACACACACACACACACACACACACACACACACACACACACACAGACACACAGACTCTGTGCAGCCTTGGCTGTCTACTGTCATCCTCGTCTGGAGTTTCCAAACACGCCAGCCAGGGCACACCTGCTCTCAGAGGCTACACACACACACACACACACACACACACACACACACACACACACACACACACACACACACACACACACACACACACACACACACACACACACACACACACACACACACACCGAGACGTGTACACACATACCGAGACACACATCCACACACACACACCGAGATATACACATATAGACACACACAGAGACACACACCCACACACTACGTACACATATAGACACACAAGCACACACACTCACACACACACAAACACACCAAGATGTACGCACACACCCCGAGATGTACACATCCAGACCCAGATGTCCATGTCATGCCTCTATTGACCCTGAGGCTAACAGGGACAGTAGGACCTTGATGCAGACTGGAAAGGACAGCCTCCAGGTGTATGTGCCTGTGCTTGTGTGCGTGTGTGCGTGTGTGTGTGTGTGTCTGCCTGCATCACAGCTGAGAGCTGAAGAGAGGAAGGAGCTTGGTGGTGGAGGGAGGGAGAAAGCAGGTAGGAAATAAGTACTGCATTCAGGGCTCTAAATTAACTTTTTTTGGCTAGTAAATGGTGATTTTACTAGCCAAACACACACACCATTAATGGGCCAAAGTGCCTATTAAGTATTATTTTCTACCAGCCAAACTGAATTTTTACCACCATTTTGGCTTGTTTGCGGGTATTAATTTAGAGCCCTGATTACATTACTTCCAGACACAGCTTTTTCTGCCTTTCCCCTCACCTGGCCTGGGTGTCATTTTGCTCCTTATCAGTGTGAAGGGTGCTTCCATAAGCTGTATGCAGGGCACTTTTATGTGTGAAGGACAAATGGCTTTCTGGTGTTGTTTTTGAAAAGCAGCTTGTTCGTCCTTTGTGTCTCTCTCTCTCTTTCTCTCTCTCTCTCTCTCTCTCTCTCTCTCTCTCCCTCTCTCTCTCTCTCTCTCTCTCTCTCTCTCTCTCTCTCTCTCTCTCTCTCTCTCTCTCTGTCTCTCTGTCTCTCTGTCTATGTCTCTCTCTCTCTCTGTCTATGTCTCTCTCTCTGTCTGTCTGTCTCTCTCCCTTCTCTCCATTTTTCTTTTATGTTTTTTTCACTCAGGCATTTGCACATGTACTACATGCATAATAATGTGCATTCATTTCTGAAATCTGCAAGCCCAGATAGCTGCTAGAGACTCCTCTCCTCTCCTCCCCTCTTTTCTCCTCCCCTCTTTTCTCCTCTCCTCTCCTCCCCTCTTTTCTCCTCTCCTCTCCTCTCCTCTCCTCTCCTCTCCTCTCCTCTCCTCTCCTCTCCTCTCCTCTCCTCTCCTCTCCTCTCCTCTCCTCCCCTCTCCCCTCCTCCCCTCCTCCCCTCCTCTCCTCTCCTCTCCTCTCCTCTCCTCTCCTCTCCTCTCCTCTTGCTGTTACCGTATTGGAAATGGTGGAAAGTAGAGCATGTTAAATGGAGGGGTGGGCTGAGCCTGTATTCTCCCTATTGTCTCTCCCTGTACTGTACTCCACTGTACTGTACTGTGATGTGCTGTAATGCTATGTGGAGCTGTGTGGCTATGTGGCGGCTGCGGTAGTTGAATTAAGCCTCCACAGTATCGCCCCCTCTGCTCTGCTCTGCTCTGCTCTGCTCTGCTCCACTCTGCTCCCTGCCCACACCACAGAGAATACAGTAGAATTAGTAAGCTCTCCAGCTGCTCGTTCTCTCTAGCGCACACACACACACACACACACACACACACACACACACACACACACACACACACACACACACACACACACACACACACACACACACACACACACACACACACACACACACACACACACACACACACACACACACACACACACAGTCTTGCTCCCTCTACTCATCACAGCACTGAGAATATTGTGAAATGCAGCGGATTTAGCAAGGTCTCCTGCCAGATGCTGTTCTCACTCAATTGCTCTCTCTCTCTCTCTCTCTCTCTCTCTCTCTCTCTCTCTCTCTCTCTCTCTCTCTCTCTCTCTCTCTCTCTCTCTCTCTCTCTCTCTCTCTCTCACATACATTCACACACACCCATTGTTCTCCACATAAAGACCACCCACCCCTATGCCAGAACCGTAGGATAGGATTTTTCGGTAGTCCAGGGTCCACTGGTACGAACACACACATTCTATCATACCCACTTTCACGCTAGAGTAGAGTAGAGTAGAGTAGAGTAGAGTACCCACTTTCACGGTAGAGTAGAGTAGAGTAGAGTAGAGTAGAGTAGAGTAGAGTAGAGTAGAGTAGAGTAGAGTAGAGTAGAGTAGAGTAGAGTAGAGTACCCACTTTCACGGTAGAGTAGAGTAGTGCTTTATTAGGGAGGTTCATAACTCTCCAGGTGCAGGAAGGAACACAAGGTGCCTATATGTGTGCATACAGTATGGTGTAATATTGACAAAAAACCGTGTGGAGTGATCTTCTGAACTTCCATGTAGAGGTCACTATAGAGTGAAACAATGATGGAAAACATTAACTAGAGCCCCATTGGCTATCTCTAGGACCCTCATTTTGCATTAGAATGTGTTCATTCAGCTCTAACATTATGTTAACATACGCACATTTTTAATTGTAAAAAATCTCAAATCGCAAGAACCTGAATGCAGCGTATGTGTGTCTCCAGGTCTTTGAGACTTTGAGAAATAAATCCTTTTGTGACAAAAAGCTGAGAGGACCCGACACACGCCACTTCTTCTTCTTCTGTACTCCCAGAATGCACCAGTCACTAGTTTATTAGACTCACACAGAGACCATAAATTAGCACTTAGCCGGAGCGTAGCGGCGTGTGAAGTCCTGTTATTTTTATTTAATGGAGTGGAATGAAGCTGAGGAGGACAGGTTTGTTTTAAAAGCGAGCGCGGCTGGGCCTGCCTGCTAACGGTCCCTCGCTGCCTTTAAAAGTACAGTCTTTTTATACAGTCTTTTTATCTTGTGTTTTGATTGTGAGGCACCGGCAGCGTCCCCCAGAGACTTATAGCCTCACGCTCGGCTCTGTGGGCTGGTTAAGTCTACCTCCCACTCATGGTATACTTGATAGACACAAACACACACACACACGCACATGTGCACGCACACACACACACGTACACAAACGCACACACACAGTGCATGCACACATACACTATACACACACACAGTACACACACATACACACATGTACACACGCACATATACACACACACACACACACACACACACACACACACACACACACACTCCTAATGGATGGGTTCATTCCCTGTTCCCCTTAGGAAACCCTTTGAGCTTATTCATGGTTTAGCTTCCCTCATTAGCTATCCCAGGACAGCATATAGGGTTTCCTCAGGTTGTGTCTTTAGGGGGAGAGTTTGCATTTATCGACACTTTACATTACATAACATACTTAACAGATGCTTTAATCTAAAGGGAGTTGCTTATTTAGGCATAGGGTATAGCCCCTAGAGCATTGTGAGATTAGCTGCCTTGAAAGTGCTCTCTAGACATGGATGGAGGTGCAGGAGATCACGATAAGTCTGCTTAACCCTTTGAGGAGTAAGGACTTTCTCCAGGTTCTTCTAGATTTTTATTGAACACTCTACAGCTCCCATAGAAGTCTGTGTTAAAAATCTTGCGAAGTCCTTATGACATCATAATGACAACTCAACATTTTGGCTCCTCAAAGGGTTAATGGGAAGAGATTCAAGCCTGTAACCCTCCGATTCCAAGAAAACTCACTACCCAGATGTCTGAAAATGAATGAAACATGGCATGGTACCGTATGAGTCCGTACGTGGTCTGCACACTGGGGTTGAGCCTCGAAAATATACACTTGATTTAATTAAAATTCATTGTTTTTTATGAAATAAAGTCTATATTTTTGGGGCTGAACCTTAGTGTGTGGACCACTCTATCACACTGTCTACCACTTTTGTCCGGCACCTGGATTATTGTTTTTGTGGATGCGCGCAGTGCACCCTAACCTCCAAACAGCGTATGAGTATGAGTCATGTACGTACATAATGTATCAGCTGTGTAGTCTGTGTTGGAGAGGGAAGATCTTAGGGGTGTCAATGAGGAGGTTCAAGCTGAGTTCATGCGAAACCGAATAAGCATTCTCCCTCTTCATATAGCCGCTGGGTAGACCGAGACGAGTGTGAATCGGTTACCCCCTCTCCCCTCTCTCCTTTCCCGTCTCCCTTCTCCCTGCTCCCAGATCCAGCCATGGCAATATCCCCTCTCCCTTCTCCCCTCTCCTCCTTCCCCTCTCCCCTCTCCTCCTTCCCCTCTCCTCTCTCCTCCTTCCCCTCTCCTCTCCTCCCCTCGCCCCTCTCCCATCTCCCCTCTCCTCTCCTCTCTCTCCCCTCTCCCCTGTCTCCTCTCCCCTACTCCCCTCTCCCTGCTCCCCTCGCCGCCGCCCTGCTCCCCGATCCATCCATGGCATCTCCCCCCTCCCCTCTCCTCTCCCCTCTCCCCTTCTTCTCTCTCCTCCCCTCGCCCCTCTCCCCTACTCCCCTATTCCCCCCTCTCTCCCCTCTCTCCCCTCTCCCCTTGCCACTCCCTGCTCCCCTATCCATCCATGGCGTCACCCTGGGGTACATGATGAAATGGAGACGAAACCCCCTCTACCCCTCTCTCTTCGATCTCCGCCTACGGTGGATCAAGCGTGAGCTGGCCTCATTACGCCGAGTTGGATCAGCGGAGGAGTGTTGCACTGGTGTGTCATGTATGACAGGAGAATTTGTCATCATGGTCTTATGTCATCATGGATGATGTGTCTGGCAGTGGCACTGTCAAGACAATACTAGGACATGCTGTATATTGGAAAAAAAATATTAAGAATTAATAATTGATAGGAAGTCAAATACATGTACCGTATTTGTTTTTTAAGTCCCATGTTGACCTTTTCTCTCTTAGTGGCTGGAAAGCTGAGAAAACAGTTTGTGCCATGCCTTGCCAACTGTTTGTGCCATGCCTTTAGGGCAATGGTTCACTGGACAAACAACATGATTGACCCTTAATTTTCTGATGGAATGATAAAAGGTTGTTTGATGTGTTATTAGTGATAAACAATCCAAACGACGTTTTATGGTATTGTTGCCCAGAAGCATTGCTCAAAAGGCTTGTCCTGTGTGTCATCACCTCTAGTTCCTGACTCATGCTGGAAGCACAAGTCTTTTTTAAGTCTCATGTTGACCTTTTCTCTCTGAAGCTGAACAGAGAACCGCGCCGGTGCCTATTCCTGCACCTAATCTCGAACCGGCTGACGTGTTCACGCTGCAATTCTGAGTGTTCAGGAACCAGAATGTTGGTTAGCAATGTGAACTGAAAAATATTAGGCTGTTCTCTGAGAAGCGTGATAACAATGTGGACGTGAGCAGGTTTGTCCAGGGAACAAATGATCACATACGGAAAAGTTCAGAGCCCGTTATGAAAGCGAGTGGTTTGCGGGTAAGCATTTAAGTTCCAAACGTGACTGGTGCAGGCACAGGCACCGGTACCGGCACCGGCATTACATTACATTACATCGGCACCGGCACCGGTATTGCATTACATTACATTACATCGGTACCGGTATTGCATTACATTACACCGGCACTGCACAGTATTCTGGAGTTTGGAGCCGTATTAGAAAAGGTCACTACATCATGTGCTAAAAAAGCAATAAATTACATAGTGAATAAAATTTTTTGAGAGAGTAAATATTTCGAACACGGTTGTCAAGAGTCGTGACTGGCAGCGTGACCTTCAATCCTCACTCCATCCCGTCCCATACCTCATCCCTTCGTTTGTGTCCTTTTTCCTCTCCTCTCCTTTCCTCTCATCCCCTCATTTGTCTCTCCTCTCCTCTCCCCTCCTCTCTCCTCTCCTCTCCCCTCCTCTCCCCTCTCCTCTCCTCTCCCCTCCTCTGCTCCTCTCCTCTCCTCTCCTCTCCTCTCCTCTTCTCTTCTCTTCTCTTCTCTTCTCTTCTCTTCTCATCTCTTCTCTTCTCTTCTCTTCTCTCCTCTCCTCTCCTCTCCTCTCCTCTCCTCTCCTCTCCTCTCCTCTCCTTTCCTCTCATCCCCTCATTTGTCTCTCCTCTCCTCTCCTCTCCTCTCCTCTCCCCTCCTCTGCTCCTCTCCCCTCGCCTCCCCTCGCCTCTCCTCTCTTCTCTTCTCTTCTCTTCTCTTCTCTTCTCTTCTCTCCTCTCCTCTCCGCTCCTCTCCTCTCCTCTCCTCTCCTCTCCTCTCCTCTCCTCTCCTCTCTTCTCTTCTCTTCTCTTCTCTTCTCTTCTCTTCTCTTCCTCTTTCTCTTTCTCTTTCTCATCTCTTCTCTTCTCTTCTCTTCTCTTCTCTTCTCTTCTCTTCTCTCCTCTCCTCTCCTCTCCTCTCCTCTCCTCTCCTCTCCTCTCCTCTCCTCTCCTCTCCTCTCCTCTCCTCTCCTCTCCTCTCCTCTCCTCTCCTCTCCTCTCCTCTCTCCTGCAGCAATGGCAGCATAAAGCAGAGCACAGTGCAGCGGGAGCTCCGTCCAGTCTGTCTCCCTAAATTACGTCCCTCGGAGGAGGAAGTGAGATGTCTGCGCTAGCCGCGTAGAGTAGGCACGGTCAGCCATTAAGGCTGTCACAGCTGCTGTTTATCGCCGGCACTTAGGGAAATCGTTTAGGCGAGGCCGCATTCATGCTCGGCAGTGGGCACACAGGAACTGTAGACCTCCTTCTTCCTCATGTTGGTGCAGGGCAGTGGCGGCAGTGGCGGCAGCGGCGGTGGAGTCTCCTGTCGAGTAGATTTAGCCCTCCACTTACCTCCATCTTTCACCCACTTGTCTTCCATGCCATGTGCATCAATGTACCAGTGGTGCACTCTGGGAAAGAGGTGTAGACGTCCAGCTTTCCTGTGCATATTCACGCTTAAAAAAAGGGCTAAATCTAGCAATTATGTAGGGCGTGGACTGTTATTTTATTGTTATATTACTTTTATTATAATTATATACAATTATTATGTGATTTGACTGGAACTGTATCAATATAAGGCTGTACATAATTTGGATAGGTCAATATGTTGTAGTTTTAATCTACTATATTCTCAATATAGCCACTGAAGGAAGGTAGTCCTGGATGTTTTCAGCCTATTCATGCACATCTGGAGCCAACTGTTTAACCCATTGTGTCCTGGAGCGACAAACGCTGCATTCAGGTTCTTGAGATTTTAGCGGTTTTATTACAAATGTGGGTATGTAAGAGTTGAATGAACACATTATTGTACAAAATGAAGGTTCTAGATTTTAAATGCAACTTATTTCATGTTTATAGGTGCTTTGGAGGCTGAGATATTTAGGTTTTAAGAGGGAAAGGACACCTTTTCCCAAAAAGGGCTTAGACTAAAATGGGTTAAGTGGGGCAGCCCTTTCCCCTGTACTGAGCTATGCTGTGCTGTACTGAGCTGTCCTGTGCTGTACTGTGCTGAGGCAAGCAAGTAAGAAATTATATTTCGCTCTGTATACGTTCTCTGCTGCAACAGTGGGGCAGCCCTCTCCCTGCATTGAGTTGTGCTGTGCGCAGCCAAGCAAGGGAGCAAGCGGGCAAGTAAGTAAGCCCAAGTGTCTCTGTGAGAGGGAGACTTGTACAGCGGGAGGGCAAAGAGCCCCTATTGTTATGGCAGAGTGAACACTCTCCCTGTAGAATGAACACTCCCTGGCCGCCCGGTGCCTGCTGCCCAACCTCTGTGGAGGAGGAGGGCCATGAATTATTGAACCTGGCCAAGAGGGAGCAGCCTCGACACGGAGTGAAGATGTTTGGGCTGGAGCTGTGAGTGTGTCTGCCGCCCCTACCATAGCCGACTGGCCCTGTCTGCATGTAAGCTAGGATAGAATAGGACAGGACAGGGTAGTGTAGCATAGGCTACTGTATGCTTGCAATGGAGGCTGCACTCTATTCTGGCTCTGGTTGTGGGAAGTTGTTTGGGCTGTGTGTGTCTGCCGCCCCTGCCCTAGCTGACTTGACCTGTCTGCATGTAAGCTAGGACAGGACAGGGTGGTGTAGGTTAGTTTAGGCTACTGTATGCTTGCAACGGAGGCAGCTTCCTCTCCGCCAGCTCTGGTTGTGTGAAGTTGTCTCTGCCGCCCCTACCCTAGCCGACCGGCCCTGTCTGCTGCTCCTATCCTAGCAGACTGGAGCTGTCTGCATGTACGCTAGGACAGAACAGGACAGGACAGGACAGGACAGGACAGGACAGGACAGGACAGGACAGTGTAGGCTACTGTAGGCTACTGTATGCTTGCACACTCTGGCTGTGTGAAGTTATCTCTGCCGCCCCTACCCAAGCCGACTAGACCTGTCTGCCGCCCCTACCTTACCCTACTGGACCTGTCTGCCACCCCTACCCTAGTAAACTAGACCTGTCTGCCACCCCTACCCTACCCTAGCAAACTAGTCCTGTCTGCGGCCCCTACCCTAGCAAACTAGTCCTGTCTGCCTACCCTACCCTAGCACAGTGTCTCCCAACCTTTTTTTTAAGCCTTATTGTTGTACCACCACGAGTACCCCAAACCATGCTCTATATCTATTCCGCTATCCAAGTATGACTAGGCTCCATTCAATTGTCATGGGCCCACTGGAGTATGCTGTCCCTACCCTAGCTCAGTGTCTCCCAACCTTTTTTTGTCTCGTGTACCCCCTACCCCTTTTTGTTGTGCCACCAAGAGTACCTCGAACCATGCTCTATATCTATTCCTCTATCCAAGTATGACTAGGACTGGGTACCGAAATTCAATTCTTTGATGGAACCGAATTAAAAGCTAAGGTTCTACTTGGCATTGAAACGTGCCTTGTCTGTCGGTTCCACGTTTCGGTTCCTGAAGTCTGACTGTCAGAGCCATCAAATGTGTGTTTAAGCACGCGGCCATTTCAGCCAATCACAAGTGTCACAAACTGACCACGCTCCTCCTCTTCCCGTTTCGCGTCTTCAGGAAGATGTCTCTGACTCCTTGGAAACATGTTTTTCCATGAAGAGAGCTAACTTAGAAAGAACTGGTCTTGTGTTGGGGACGTACAAATATAGCCTATTTAGACCGTCGGTTTAATTCGAGGGAACAAAGAGCAGCGACAAAAAAGATTTCCTCTCTATCCGGCTGGAGAATAACGCCATTGTTTACTTGAAGTAGCGGCCGCTTACAGTTCAATAACTTTTGAATGAAAGAACATAAACACGTTCCGTAAAAAACTGTAAAAAGCTAAGAATCTCAGCTTTCGAACAAGCCCTAACACATGTCTGTAGGTCTAGGTTAAGGAGATCGCTGGCTGTTAGGGAAAAAATGACGAGATAAAAAAAATGGTTGGAAAGCGCTATTTTTTCACTTGCAACAGCGGCCGCTTACAGTTCAATAACTTTTGAATGAAAGAACATAAACACGTTCCGTAAAAAACTGTAAAAAGCTAAGAATCTCAGCTTTCGAACAAGCCCTAACACATGTCTGTAGGTCTAGGTTAAGGAGATCGCTGGCTGTTAGGAAAAAAATGACGAGATAAAAAAAATGGTTGGAAAGCGCTATTTTTTCACTTGCTCAGCGGCCGCTTACAGTTCAATAACTTTTGAATGAAAGAACATAAAAACGTGCCGTAAAAAACTGTAAAAAGCTAAGATTCGCAGCTTTCGAACAAGCCCTAACACATGTCTGTAGGAGAAGGAGATCGCTGGTTATATATATATTTAGGCCTATATCGTTTAGATTAGGACTCTTTAGCTTAGATTCACCATGGCGTGAAAGCACAGTGTTGTCGCTTATTGCAGCAGCTGATCATACGGCCCAGTTCTAGTAAGGAAATGCGTGCGAGACAGCACCATCGAGCCCCCGTCAAGTTTCATGAATAGGATTTATGAAGCCTAGTTGTGTTTGAACAGTTCTGCAGAACCTAGTAGAAAAGCCCCAGCTGTCGACAGACTGGGTAGCGTAGGCTACATTAAAAAATCATGTCAGGCAGGCTATAGGATTGGTACCAGAAGTGAAGTTGCACCGTACAGCAGAACAATTTTAATCAGACATGAGTACATTTATCAGTATCAAAACCGTTTATTATACTTGCCAAGCCATGCCGAGAGGACAACTTGCAGCATGCAATTAATCATGAATGCTGTATAGAATTAAATGCCTTTAACCCGCCATTGCTTAAGTCACGATGAGCGCCGCCTTGTGGCAGGCAGGGAAACTCATGATTTACAGACCTGTTACGCCATCTACTGGCCACTTTGGGTAACTGCAGGTTTAATTCAGGGTTTCTAGGAACCGAAAATGGAACCGTTCTGGTACCGGAACCGAAACGAAGGAACCGGAAATGGAACCGGAACCGAAAATTGTCAATCAATACCCAGGCCTAAGTATAGTGACTAGGCTCCATTGAATTGTGTTGTTATAAAAATGTTTCCATGTACCCCCTGGAGTGTGCTTGCATACCCCTGGTGGTAGAAATACCTGTAGCTCTGTTTGGGAATCACTACCATAGCCGACTGGCCCTGTCTGCATGTAAGCTAGGACAGGACAGGGTGGTGTAGGGTTGTTTAGGCGCTGTAATGGAGACAGCCTTCTGTCCACTGGCTCTGGTTGTGTGAAGTTGTTTTGGCCGTCTCTGCCACCCCTAGTCTCTAACCGTCTTGTCTGCATGTACGCTAGGACAGAACAGGATAGGGCTACATGATAATGGAAACAAGTCTGACAGGTGGACAAAGATGCGTCCGTCTATGCACTGCCACCTTGTGGACACAGGAGGGAATGACAATTTAGAGAATGCGCCTCAGACGGACAGACGGACAGACGGACAGACGGACAGACGGACATACCCTCTTATAGAGATGCTAGGACACATCTAAAAATGGTAAATCACGATTCGGATCAAAATTTAAATCACGACTATCAATCACAATTATTCAACAACAATAAACAACTGAATTTTGTGCAGAAAGTTGTTTAACATCACAAAGGACTTCACACCAAGAACGTGTTGGCTAAAATCGCTTCTCTTAAAAAAAAAAAAAAAGAAGAAATCTTGCCCTATTAGCCTGAAGCTCACCGGAAGCCCCCTCCCCTCCTCTCCCCTCCCCTGCCCTCCCCGCCTGCTGTATTATTAGAGGAGGAAAGGTCAACGACGCCAGAAATGCCACTCAGTGGGTGTTGAGTTTCAACTCGGTGGCAGTTTGTGTGCCCAAAAGCCCCAATTAGTCATTGTTACTATGTCATCCCCGCAGCATGGCAGGCTCTGCAGCAACGCTAGCTAGCGTGGACGTGTCAGGGTCGCTGACGGCTTCGTCCGGCCCTGGGAAAAAGACATTTGAAAGGGGCCCAACCAATACATACAATGTATAATGAGGACACTGTTCTGCCCACCCCCCACTCCTCCTTGGGCCTGGGGACACTGAACCCTTTGTCCCCCCCAGTTGGCTTCCCATACACACACACACACACACACACACACACACACGCACACACACATACACACACACACTAGACAGACACATGCACACACACACACACACACACACACACACACACACACACACACACACACACACACACACACACACTCAGACAGACAGACACACACACACACACACACACACACACACACACACACACACACACACACACACACACACATACACACACACATACACACACACATACACACACTCAGACAGACACACGCACACACACACACACACGCACACACACGCACGCACACGCACACACACGCACGCACACGCACGCACACACACGCACACACACACACACACACACACACACACACACAGACACACACACACACACTAGTAGACAACGTTTAAAAGGTCACTCCGCACCTCTGCATGAACGCCACCCGGCTCTGCATGGACTTGTAACCTTGACATTACCCCAGAGGTGCTTGTCTGGGAAGAATGAAGTGGAGAGGCAGAGTTTTGAGTACGGGGTCGGGGACAAATATATAAATTGGCTCAGTATTATTGTACTGCATGGAGCTGTGAAATGAGCGTTGGCTTTGAGGAACCCGATCTATGTGCGGAGCGGAGTGGAGTAGGCGAGGGGTCAACGGAGGGCCCACTTCAGGCCTGCCCCGCGTGCACATCAGTCTTCAGTAACTTGGCACTCTGCCCCTGGCACCACAGTAAGCCAGCAGCCAACAGCCTGGCACTTTGACTGGAGACGCCGGGCGGAGTGCCCTCCATTGAGATCTTACACCACCTCTGAAAACCAAGACAGTCTGAGTGTCTTCATTTTCGAGCCCTCAACAGTCAGACTCAAGTGTCGACAGAGTTGAGTGTACTGTATACGCTTTTGGCGGCGAAAGCTTTTACTTCACCACTGATTTTTTTCTTTCTTTTCTTTTTTTTGTTATTTTGTCACCTGAGAGTACGTGCCTCTATAGTAGGTGCTTTAATGGAAGGGGGGAAAGAGTGATAATGTGAAAGCAAAGATCGCGCCTCCATAAATATACTGAAATTGAGATTCTAGACCAGTGTTTCCCATCCAGGGGTACGTGTACCACTAGGGGTACACGAGCACACTGCCGGGGGTACTTGAAAAAATTTAATTATTATAACAAATGTATGGAGCAGTCACATCAGGACAGAGAAAGCGATATAGAACATGAATTAGGGGGTACTCATGGTACAACTAAGAGGTTTAGGGGGTACGCGAGACAAAAAAGGTTGGGAAACACTGTTCTAGACTGGCGCTCCCCTGCTACAACACCACGTGCCACATGGGTTACACACTTTCTTACCATCTTTATTATCGCACTCCCAGGCTTCTTTCCTCTCGTTTTCGCTCCTCTCTGTGGAGGCTCCAGTTTCTTCAGGTGTCAGTTGCTATAGTAGCTACCTGTGATCTTTTTTTTTTCTTTTTTTCTTTTTTTTCTGCACACATTTGGGTTATGTGATGTGTCTTCTTTTGTACGACTCTTTGGGTAAACGTGTTTGTCAAGCAAGTATTGCAAATGTAATGCAATATTCTTTTCAGTCTGCACACATTTGGATCATGTGATGTGTCTTCTTTTGTACAACTCTTTGGGTTAAAGCGTTTGTCAAGCAAATATTGCAATGTAATGCAATATGGTTTTGTTTATAATTATACATTTTTCATGGCGACAAATTGCTCCCAGTTCCATTGAGGTGTTTCACTGTGTGCCTCAGTGCTGTCTAGTAGAGCATGACACGGGAGAGAATTTTGAATGTAATGCAATGTGTGTTTGTTTATTATTATTATTTCTGGATGGTGACAAAATGCTCCTGGTTTCATTGAGGTGTTTGGTTGCGTGTCTCGGAGTCTATACACACATTTGGATTTGGATGTGATGCATCTTCTTTTCTACGACTCTTCGGGTAAAAGCGTTTGTACTTGCGTCTATAGTAGGTGCTTTAATGGAGGGGGGGCGGGGGGGGGGGGAGGGGGGAGTGATAATGTGAAAGCAAAGATCGCGCCTCCATAAATATACTGAAATTGAGATTCTAGACCATTGTTTCCCATCCAGGGGTACGTGTACCACTAGGGGTACACGAGCACACTGCAGGGGGTACTTGAAAAAATGTAATTATTATAACAAATGTATGGAGCAGTCACATCAGGACAGAGAAAGCGATATAGAACATGAATTAGGGGGTACTCATGGTACAACTAAGAGGTTTAGGGTGGTACGCGAGACAAAAAAGGTTGGGAAACACTGTTCTAGACTGGCGCTCCCCTGCTACAACACCACGTGCCACCTGGGTTTACACATACTTTCTTACCATCTTTCCTCTCGTTTTCGCTCCTCTGTGTGAAGGCTCCAGTTTCTAAAGTTGCTACAGTAGCTACCTGTGATCTTTGTTTTTTTTTTTTTTTTTCAGTCTACACACATTTGGATCATGTGATGTGTCTTCTTTTGTATGACTCTTTTGGGAAAAGCGAGCAAAGTATTGCAATGTAATGCAAATGCAATGTGTTTTTGTTTATTATTATTCATTTTGCATGCCGACAAAATGCTCCCGGTATCATTGAGGTGTTTGATTGCGTGTCTCGGAGTCTGCACACATTTGGATTATGTGATGTGTCTTCTTTTGTACGACTCTTCGGGTAAAAGCGTTTGTCAAGCAAGTATTTGCAATGTAATGCAATATGGTTTTTAGTCTACACACATTTGGATTATGTGATGCATCTTCTTTTGTACGC
>NC_085862.1:5660012-5685012 GCF_034702125.1 Engraulis encrasicolus
GTGTGTGTGAGAGAGAGATAGGGCTGACTACGTAATCGTAACATCAAAGCAGGGGGCTCTGTGAGGGGCTGATTTGCAATAATGTAGCCCTGGCTGGCAGCTGTTGTCTACTAAGAATCGTGGGAGCTTTCAGAGGTTGCAGGTTCAAATCCCACCCTTCCTCTCCCTACACCTCCATCCATGGATGAAGTGCCCTTGAGCAAGGCCCCTAACCCCACCCACACTGCTCTAGGGACAGTAACCAATACTTTGTAAAATGAATAACTAAGTTGCTTTGGATGCAAGCATTAGCTATTAGTAGAGATAAGAGTTACTGTATGTAGAGTGAAATTCAAGGACACCGTTTCTGATCTCCTGTATGGGGTCTGCAGAGATGGGATGTGGGACAACAGCAGGGAGCTGAAGAAGGTGCTTTAACAAGCTGCAGAGCTTGGTGCACACACAGACAGACACACACACAGACAGACAGACACACAGACAGACACACACACAGACACACACACAGACAGACACACAGACAGACACACAGACACAGACACAGACACAGACACAGACACAGACACAGAGACAGACAGACACACAGAGACAGACAGACACACACACACAGACAGACACACACACACACACAGACAGACAGACACACACACACAGACAGACAGACACACACAGACAGACAGACACACACACAGACAGACAGACACACACACACACAGACAGACACACACACAGACAGACAGACAGACACACACACACAGACAGACAGACACACACAGACAGACAGACACACACAGACAGACAGACACACACACACAGACAGACAGACACACACAGACAGACACACACAGACAGACAGACACACACAGACAGACAGACACACACAGACAGACACACACACACAGACAGACACAGACAGACAGACACACACAGACAGACAGACACACACAGACAGACAGACACACACAGACAGACACACACAGACAGACACACACACACACACACACACACACACACACACACACACACACACACACACACACACACACACACACACACTCTATGTAGACTGCAAGTGAGAGAAAAGTAGAAGACACTTTGTGACTATGTAGAGAAAGTGGCTCGTGCTAAAGGGCGAGAAGAGGAGAGAGTCATTACTCTTAGATATAGAAGTCCATACTGACATAAAAGGAGGACATCTTCAGTGGAGTCAACAGCGTTTGAGGAGAGGAGAGGAGGGGAGAACAGGGGAGAGGAGAGGAGAACAGGAAAGCGGAGAGGAGAGGAAAGGAGGGGTATGTAAGTAGAGGTAGTTTAGCGATCTATTCTACAATTATTCTAATACTGCTACTGATAAAAAGAGGTAGTGTACTGATCTACTCTACGATTATTCTATTACTTCTCTTGATAAGTAGAGGTAGTGTACTGATCTATACTACAATTACCCTAATACTACTCCTGATGAGTAGAGGTAATCTACTGATCTATACTACAATTACTCTAAAACTACTACTGATGGGTCGAGGCAGTGACCTATGCTGAATGAGCTTTGTCAGGCTGAGGAGTAAAACAAGAGAGTGGAGCAAGCCAAGATATTATGACTCATGATTTAGGATCAGTGTTTTGGTCTCCGCGGTGATAATACAGACGCTGGCTGCTTTCCAAAACATGTCAGAAACGCTTCTAGACAAGCCTGATCAGACTTGCAATTCTGTTGGAAAGAGGAAGCAGGCAGGATGGAGGAGAGACCAAAGGGCAGCAGTTGAAAAGAAATGTGTATGTGAGCAGGAAGTAGATTTTGGAAAGTCTGTTCTTTTTGGAAAGTCTTTCTATATTTGAGAGAGATGATGGAAGTGGGCATACGGTAAGAGAGTTGTGTGTAAGAAGCAAGAGTTCAGAAGATGGTGTGTAGAGTTGATGGGGATGCATACTGTATAATTAAGAGGGGGTTGTGTAGAGTTAGGGGTCAAACTTACCAAAGCCGAACGGAAGACGTCTCGAGACGAACGCGGTCTTTCTGTTTAGTTTCGAACGGTTGCCTTTGCGGGCATTTGATAGGGGTCGTGTGTACAATACTTGTGACAGATGTGTGACGCAGGTGCTGATGTAGATTTGAGGTATGTGATTGGCTTGGTACGGCAGAAGAGATTGGTGGGGTGTGTCCCTAAGTGTGATCCTTAATGTAGGGATGTTGGTTACTTTGGTTCCTCTGTACTACAGTGTGGCCCTTAATATAGGGATGATTACCCTGATTATCATCGACTTTCAAATTTCTTCGAGACTTGGTCTGACCAACAGCATAACAATTAACATTTCCCAAGCGCCATGGTTGACCCGCCTCCCTTGGTTTGCTAATGGTTGTTTGCTTCCCGACAAAGCGGGAGGAGTTCCCTATTTTTCAGGGGCTCAGAAAGTACTTGCATTGCTCTTGACCTGACTAGTAGCAACGCTGAAGGTGTTGCGTCACTCGGAGGACACGGCCTGGCTACTACAGTGTGGTCTTCGTTTCTGTGATGTTGGTGACTTTGGGTCTTCTGTGCTACAGTGCCCTGGTTGCTGTGATGTCGGTGGCTTTTGGAGGCCATTTTTTCTCCATCACACCAGAGCCAGAGCCTCTGATTGGAAAGCTACCGTATGCTTTGAATGTCACTTAAAATGTCTGTGCAGGGAGGTGTGTGTGTGTGTGTGTGTGTGTGTGTGTGTGTGTCTGTCTGTCTGTCTGTCTGTGTCTGTGTCTGTGTTCATGCGTCGTGTGTGTCTGTGTTCATGCGTCGTGTGTGTCTGTGTTTGTGCATGCATGTGGTGTGTGTGTGCGTGTGCGTGTGCTGTGTGCACGTGCTGTGTGTCAAACCTTCCAAATGGCACAGCCCCTGTGCCCGGACTGTGTGTGTGAAGCAGTGCCCGTCCTCTCTCGCGTGTGTGTGTGTGAAGCAGTGCCCGTCCTCTCTCTCTCGTGTGTGTGTGTGTGTGTGTGTGTCTGTGTGTGTCTGTGTCTGTGTATATGTGTGTGTGTGTGTGTGTGTGTGTGTGTGTGTGTCTGTGTGTGTCTGTGTGTGTCTGTGTGTGTCTGTGTGTGTCTGTGTGTAGCGATGCTCGTCCTCTCTCGTGTGTGTGGAGCGATGCTCGTCCTCTCTCGTCTTTGTGGAGCGATGCCCGTCCTCTCTCGGCTGTTTGGTATTCCCGTCACAGCATGACTGGCAGCGTAGCGAGGTGTCTGTGTCTGTGTCTGTGTCTGCAAAAAGTGAAATCGTGAACAACCATCCAAACAATACCCATGAGTAATAGAGATCGCTTTGCGTCATCACTCGTATTCCAACATGTCATCACGCCAGAGTGTTAAGATAGCACGCTGACATGAACCGTCTATTGCGTTTTGTGTTCTACGCCTTTGCATGTTAACTCGTGCTCCTCAACGCCTGTACCATAAGAAGTTTAGGCATGGTTTTGGTCAGGGCACAATTTCGCCACAATTTCACCATTTCCTTGTTTGTATTGCTGTCCTTGGCAAACGTAAAGCAGCAGCAATGTTGCTTTACTGACAGGTTAGGGTTAGGCATGGTTTTAGTCTGGGCACAGCAGAGCATTAGCGCATTTAGCAACAGAAATTCGCAGCAGCAACAGAAATACGCAGACATGGCGGGAAAACGGTGCAAACATCGTTGCTTGACACAATTTCTTTCCTGTGCATTGAGGGCCACAACTCAACTTGCCAAGGCATCGCACCTCAACCTCAATGCAGATTGCGTTTTTTTGTTTTGTTGCAATTGCGTGAAATAAATATGCCTTTGCATGAGGACAGTCTGCATATTTAATTGCTACAAACGTACACATTTCTAGCTGGGTATGTAAACTTGAGAGCAGCACTGTGTATCTCATTGTATCTCTCTCTGTCTGTCGCCTAAAAAACCCTCATTATTTCTCACTCGGACCAGAGAACTCTCCCTTTCCATTCACCTCTTTTCCTCTCATCATCTATCTATCTATCTATCTATCTATCTATCTATCTATCTATCTATCTATCTATCTATCTATCTATCTATCTATCTATCTATCTATCTATCTATCTATCCTGTCCTTAGATTCTCTCTCTCTCTCGCTCTCTCGCTCTCTCGCTCTCTCTCCCTCTCTCTCTCTCTCTCTCTCTCTCTCTCTCTCTCTCTCTCTCCCTCTCTCTCCCTCTCTCTCTCTCTCTCTCTCTCTTCTGTTTTTAAATTACCTGCCTCTGCACGGTCAGCCTAGACAGCAGGTCTCCGGTATGTCTGTGGGTACGAGTCTGCTTTTGTGTCCCTCTCTCTCTCTCTGTATCTCTGTCTATCTCTCTTTCTCTCTGTCTATCTCTCTTTCTCTGTCTATCTCTCACTATCTCTCTATTTCTCTCTCTCTCTGTCCCTCTCTGTCCCTCTCTGTGTCTGTCTCTCTCTCTCTCTCTCTCTGTCTCTCTCTCTCTCTCTCTCTCTCCCTCTCTGTCTCTCTCTCTCTCTCTCTCTCTCTCTCTCTCTCTCTCTCTCTCTCTCTCTCTCTCTCTCTTCTGTTTTTAAATTACCTGCCTCTGCACGGTCAGCCTAGACAGCAGGTCTCCGGTATGTCTGTGGGTACGAGTCTGCTTTTGTGTCCCTCTCTCTCTCTCTGTATCTCTGTCTATCTCTCTTTCTCTCTGTCTATCTCTCTTTCTCTGTCTATCTCTCACTATCTCTCTATTTCTCTCTCTCTCTGTCCCTCTCTGTCTCTCTCTCTCTCTCTCTCTCTCTCTCTCTCTCTCTCTCTCTCTCTGTCTCTCTCTCTCTCTCTCTCTCTCTCTCTCTCTCTCTGTCTCTCTCTCTCTCTCTCTCTCTCTCTCTCTCTCTCTCTCTCTCTCTCTCCCTCTCTCTCTCTCAGGAGTATGTACGGTATGGGTGAAGTGTGTTTGAATGCCTTAACAGTTTATTGTAATGGAGAACTCCAGCTCTGTATTCATGACTGTCTCAGCAAAACCACCGAGCCACAGAGTGTGTGTGTGTGTGTGTGTGTGTGTGTGTGTGTGTGTGTGTGTGTGTGTGTGTGTGTGTGTGTGTGTGTGTGTGTGTGTGTGTGTGTGTGTGTGTGTGTGTGTGTGTGTGTGTGTGGGCGTGTGGGCGTGTGTGAGACTGTGAGACTGAGAGACTGAGAGACTGAGAGACTGAGAGACTGAGAGACTGAGAGACTGAGAGACTGAGAGACTGAGAGACTGAGAGACTGAGAGACTGTGCGAGTGTGTGTGTGTGTGTGGCGGTGTGCGTGTGTGTGCGTGTGCATGTGTGTGCGCGTGTGTGTGTACACATGTGTGTGTGCGTGCGGGAGTATGAATCATGTGTGTGTGACTCCTATGACTCAGCACTCTTTCTTTCTTCTGTGTGTGCGTGCGTCTGCTTCTTGGTGTTGTTAGGTTCGGTTTGTGAAGAACGTGACGTCCTGGAGGGAGATGAAGCCGGGCTTCTACCACGGACATGTGGCCTTCCTGGACTTCTCCAAGTAAGAACACACACACACACACACACACACACATACACACACACACACACACACACACACACACACACACACACACACACACACACACACACACACAGACACACAGACACACACACACACACACACACACACACACACACACACACACACACACACACAGACACACACACACACACACAGACACTCCGTAGACTGCAAGTGAGAGAAAAGTAGAAGACACTTTGTGACTATGTAGAGAAAGTGGCTCGTGCTAAAGGGCGAGAAGAGGAGAGAGTCATTACTACTATTCACACACACACACACACACACACACACACACACACACACACACACACACACACACACACACACACACACACACACACACACACACACACACACACACACACACACACATACACAGAGACATCACGCCACCACACAAGATGAATGACTCGAGATGGCTGTGAATTAATGAACCACAGCCAGAGCTTGTGTGTGTGTGTGTGTGTGTGTGTGTGTGTGTGTGTGTGTGTGTGTGGGTGGGGGTGGGGGTGTGGGTGTGGGTGTGGGTGTGTGCGTGCGTGCGTGCGTGTGCGCGCCTGTGCGTCTGGCAGACAGACAGGCAGGCAGGCAGGCAGGCAGGCAGGCAGGCAGGCAGGCAGGCAGACAGGCAGACAGGCAGACAGGCAGACAGGCAGACAGGCAGACAGGCAGACATTGAAGCATGTATTACCATACGGCTGGCTTACTTGTGTATGTCTTATGGTGTCTTACTGACACCTTGTGGCTATTTGTGGAAGTGCAGGCTCCATGCTGTAATCCACTCTCCTTAGATACAGTACCTATCGGTGACCTTTGAAGCGGGTCAGATTATGTGTTTATTTGTAAAATGGCAGCTGACATAAATGCCATGAGCAGAGATGTCTGTCTAGTATTTATGTTAATTATGAATAAAACGAATTATATAGTTATATAAACATTTGTGGTCCTTTAAAGAATAGTAGTTACTTGACTTCAGTGCTTACAATCCATTTCATTACATTACGTTGCATTTGGCAGACACTTTATAACGAAGCAACTTTCAAACGACGTAATCATAGGCAACATCACTAGCATATACAAAGTGCACAGGAAATATACAGAACGACAAGTGCAAATGCAAAGAAGGGTTAGGTTTCTTTTAACGATTTCAGTTGTTTAATAAGTTATTGTTATTAATGATTTTTAGTACATGTAGTTGTAGTGGTGGTAGTGCTAGTGGTAGTAGTAGTGGTAATAGTGGTAGTGGTGGTAGTATCAGTAGGAGTAATAGTGGTGATAGTAGTAGTATTTGTAGTAGTTTTAGAATAGAGAATCTTTGGTAGTAGTAGTGTTTGTTAATGTCTTCTCCCTGTACTACCAGGTTTGGCGTGAAGGGGAAGCCGGTGTACATCAACGTGGTGCGCGACCCCATCGAGCGGCTGGTCTCCTACTACTACTTCCTGCGCTTCGGGGACGACTACAGGCCGGGCCTCAGACGGAGGAAGCAGGGAGACAAAAAGGTAGGTGTGTGTGTGTGTGTGTGTGTGTCTGCGTGTCTCCGTGTGCGTGTGCGTGTGCGTGTGCGTGTACTTGTGCGGGTATGCACAGCGTGTGTATGCGTGCTTGTGCGTGCGCGCATGCTTTAATAAAAATAATACTTTCGTTTTATATAGCGCCTTTCAAAACACCCAACGTCGCTTAACATTATATCGGTGTAGGTGTGTATAAGTATGTAGGTGTATGATTGTGGACACTAGAAGCCAAGAGGTCTAGTACTCAATCACATCAGGGGAATTAAAACGCATTTTAAGTTGTTGAGTCACGCTCCGAAAGCATAAGCCAATCATCCACAGAGACAGTGCAAAGACAGTGTGATTTTACAAGGTTTTTCTTATTAACCAGATCTGATGAAGCATGTTACCATACACTTAATTATTTTTTTATTCAGTGACTGTTAAACACTTACAATTGTCAAGCATTTAAAATTGCCGGGAGAAGTTGCATATGACTTAGAGCCAGGGGTGTCAAAGGCAATAAATGCACAACTTGCTGCAGATGTGACGATTTGAGTGTTCCTTCTTTGTAAAGAGGAGAGTCTTATATTGTGTTTTTGTGCTCATCTCATCACCACTATGCCATTTAAAACGTGGAACTTTTTTGCTCAGCGGGAAATCTCCTCAAATCAGGCCCCCAGCAGCAGCAGCTGTTGTGGTATCTAAATGCCGCTAATCAAAATCACACAATTAGCGCTGAGCTAATTAATCAGAGGAGGATTCATACCGTAGTCATTAAAATGGCAAATAACTAACGCTGATGATCCCAATCTCTGCACTGTAGGCACTAGGCACCAGGAGAGGGTGGAATTAGTGGATCTGATCATGTTGTTGGCTTTTTCTAAACTCATAGTACTATGCTTTGAGTTTGGTTATTGTATTTGTATGATTTCCTGTCTTAAATGTAGACTTGCTGTCAGAAAGGGTGTGCATGAGATGATGTAGGAACCTGTGTATTTTATGCATTATACTTTTTTTAAGTATATATTTTAGGGGCTTTTATGCCTTTATTTGATAGGACAGTCTGAGATGGTGACAGGAAGCGAGTGGGACAGAGAGATGGGTGGGATCAGGAAATGACCCCGGCCGCAGCCGGACCCGCATCAGGGTTCCTGTGGGCATGTAAGCCCAAATGTGGAGGCTTAGGGTGCTGCGCCACAGTGCCCCCCTATGCATTTTTCATTACTGGTTCCTCTTGAAAAGGACACACGTGACCGGAGGAAGGCAGACAGGCCGAAAACGTATTTATGCAACTCAGGAGTGTGTGGCACTTCTGTCCTCTTGCAAGTCTTCTTGAAAAGGAAACATCACGTTTCATTGGACCATCCCTGAATAAAATTGTAATTGAAGTAACTCTGAAACATAGATAATTCACAACAAAAAGACCTTGAATACAGTGCAGATATGTAATGGAATATAGAGTAAGTATTTTCGTATTTTTAGCAAAGGGTCATGGAGAATGAGTTTATTGAATGCAGAATCAGACTGCAGCCAAAAGTCCCTACTGCCCTCCTATGTAGAAGGCAAAAAATAAGTAAGCGATTTATGAAGTACATCCGAATACCCTAGTAGGCTGTCAACCAGGAGGCGAATGGTACCTAGATGACTTTCTTTTTTGTCTTTCTTTTAATTTAAGTATTTTTGGGACTTTTTGGGCTTTATTATTATAGGGCAGATAGTAGACAGGAAATGACTGGGAGAGAGAGATGGGGCAGGGCTGGGAAATGACCCTGACCGGACTCGCTGCGCTACAGGCCCCCCCCAGATGACTTTCTACATCCGCATTATGTGGTCAATGGCTACTTCACTATCCCAGAGGTCCGCGGGAGGTTGGTCATTAGTAGCCAGGCTCTGTCCTCCTAGTGACGCAACACATTCGGCGTTGCAACTAGTCAGGTCAAGAGCAAATGCAAGTACTTTCTGAGTTCCCGCAAATACGGGAACTCCTTTCACTTTGTCGCGAAGCAAACAACCATAAGCAAACCAAGGGAGGCAGGTTAACCATGTCGTTTGGTTAATTGTTATGCTCTTGGTCAGACCAAGTCTCGCAGAGATTTTAACGTCAATGATTATCAGGCTAGGTCATTAGTACCATCAGGGGCGGTCCCCAGCAACCGATCCGGTTCAAAGGCTAAAGTAAATGACAGTGATGTAGTAGATCCGAATTGTGCTGGTTTTCTATAGCCTAGTAAACCAGCACCACCCACTGGACGCCAACATTTTTTGGCTACGAGTGGGTCTGGCCTCGCATCGTTGGAGTGGTCTGCCATTTTTGCCAAGAATCTGGCAAACCAATCACAGCGCAGAGATTTGCTTTGAATCAAAGTGGGCAGGGTTTTGAGGGAGTGACGATGGAGCTCGCAACTTTGGGGAAGCACATCAACGAGAAAGATAGATAGCGCTGTTTGGTCAGAGCGCCCGCCTATAGGCACAGGCACCGTTTGAAAGACAACGGGTTGTTCTCGTCAACAATCTTCGGATGTACCATTCATTGGGGCCAGACTAAATTACACATCCAATCTCACATTTAGGCTGGTTTATCAGGCTAGGTTTTCTACACAGAAACTACTTTGTCAGGATGCAGAGTGACTGCTATTTGTAGCAAGGCAGTGCCTGCTACAGGATTGGGACGCAGCATGCAGTGCAGTCATGTCTGTGCTGGTGTTGGGTCGGGTTGCTGTGGCAGTTCATCACTGTGACATGACCAGTGTTGTCAGCAGAGGACGCAGTGTTGTCAAGCCAACCGTGACGGCAAGTGGAACCGGTGACGGTGGCATGGGTGTTTGGGATGATAGGATGACAGGGGTCCGGGAACAGAGTGGACAGAGATCCTATAGACAGAGATGCGTCATTCCAGTTCTTTTCCGGGATCCAATTTATGTCGGGTGAACGCCCCCTTAGGAGACCTTCTGAGTCCTGAGGTTGAGAATAAATGAAGTCCCCTTAGCGCTGTAGATGGTGGTAGCACGCCTCTTGTGCAAACACCACACAAAGAGAAGAAGAAGGAGGGGACAACGCCACCTTAGGAGACCCAACTTGAGCACACTCTTTTGCATTGGGTGGACGTGTTTTTAATCCTCTTTATTAAAATTCCACCCTCTTTGGAATGGCTTTCTGGTGACAAACCTGGTGTGTGTGTGTGTGTTGCAGACGTTTGACGAGTGTGTGTCTTCGGGAGGGTCGGACTGCGCTCCTGAGAAACTGTGGCTCCAGATCCCCTTCTTCTGCGGGCACTACTCCGAGTGCTGGTGAGTGCTCTTTCTCTCTTTCTCTCTTTCTTTCTTTCTTTCTTTCTTTCTTTCTTTCTTTCTTTCTTTCTTTCTTTCTTTCTTTCTTTCTTTCTTTCTTTCTTTCTTTCTTTCTTTCTGTGTTTGTCTGTCCCTCGTTTTCCCTCTCAATTGTCCCCATTTAATCAATTGATTATGATTAATTTAGGGATGTGTGCAGGGTGCTGTAGACAAACAATGTTATGTCCTGTGTGCAAGAGCATGGGGAGGAAGTCTTTGTGTGCCTGAGCAAGCTGTAGACTGTAATGTACATGTTCTGTAGTAATTGCCACGGGCGTAACGCAAGTACTTCAGGCCCCCCTGCAAGCTACCAAGAATGGGCCACCGAACGAAAAAAAGAGGGCCTAATATCATGTGGAGGGGGCCCGTTTCTTCAAGTCAAGGGCCCATGTGGGCCCCCTGCCTCTTATGGCCCCCCCTGCCTCGCGGGGGCTGCGGGGGTATACTTTACGCCCCTGGTAATTGCCATATGTTGTGTTGTGTTGTGTGCTGTCCTGCAGGAACGTGGGCAGTCGGTGGGCGCTGGAGCAGGCCAAGTATAACCTGATCAACGAGTACCTGCTGGTGGGCGTGACCGAGGAGCTGGAGGACTTCATCATGATGCTGGAGGCAGCCCTGCCACGCTTCTTCAAGGGGGCTACTGACCTCTACAGGACAGGTGAGGAAGTACAGTACAATACAGTACAATACCGTTACAGTAGGACTCAGGCAGTCAGAGTAGCAGCCCTGCCACGCTTCTTCAAGGGCGCTACTGACCTCTACAGGACAGGTGAGGAACTACAGGTCATATACACTACAAGGTACAGCACTGTACAGTACAATACTATTACAGTTGGACAGAGGCAGTCACAGTAGCAGCCCTTCCACGCTTCTTCAAGGGGGCTACCGACCTCTACAGGACAGATGAAGAACTACAGGTTATGAACGTAGCTACATTAGGACACAAGTAGTCTAAGTAGCTTGCCTGATTATCATCGACTTTCGAACCTCGCACCGAGATATTTGTCTGGCCAGAAAACGCTGTGCTGAAATTTCAACCAAACATTTTCTTAGTCCCAATAGAATGTCTCTAGTATGTCTCGTAGAATGTCACTACCTTGTTCATGGGTGTGTCATAACACTGTTTGGACACTATTATTTCACTGTTATCATCGCCTTTCAAATCTCGTACCGAGATGTTGGTCTGGCCAATAATGTTTCCCAAACGGCCTGGTTAACCCACCTTCCTCGGCTTGCTGCTAGTCGAGGCCAGAAAACGCTGTGCCGAAGTTTAAACCAAACATTTTCCTAGTCCCAATAGAACGTCTCTGCTTAAACCACGTCACTACTTTGTTCGTGAGTGTGTCATGACACTGTTTGGACACTATTATTTCACTGTTGTGTCATACATATGACGCCGGCATCAAGTAAAGTGTAACCCAATTCTCTCCATCCACCTACACAGGTAAGAAGTCTCACCTGTGCAAGACAGGTTCTGGACATAGAGAAATTGTTAGGGCACAGGTAGTCAATATAGCAGCTCTGCTGGGCTCAAACTCAAACCTGGGTGCACCACAGCAACCCACTCATTGTGCAAATTCAATTGCTATAAAAGCCTGCATTGTGAATCGTTTTTAGTTGTTTATTTCCAGAATTCATGCTATACCTGGGCTATACTAGAAAATATGAGTTTATTACTTGGTAAACTTTCATGAAAAGATCAAATTTGGCAATTGGCAGCCCAGCTTCAATGAGCAGCATAGCTGCAGTACCTTTTTGACCATTTCCTGCACAGTGTACCCCTGTCTGTGTTCAGAATCGTTTTTCCCCGTGTCATGACATTCACCAATCCTCTCCCTCCCCTGTCTACAGGTAAGAAGTCTCACCTGCGCAAGACGACGGAGAAGAAGCCGCCCACCAAGGACTCCATCGCCAAGCTGCAGCAGTCGCCCATCTGGAAGATGGAGAACGAGTTCTACGAGTTTGCGCTGGAGCAGTTCCAGTTTGTGCGCGCCCACGGCGTCCGCGAGAAGGACGGAGAGCTCTACGTGCTCGCACAGAACTTCTTCTACGAGAAGATCTACCCCAAAGTGAACTAACGGAGTCCCTCTCTCACAAGCTCTTCAGACGGAGAGACAAGAGACATGGAGAGAAAGGGAGAAAGAGCGAGAGAGAGACAAGCCTCCAACGAGGGCGTGGAGTAGAGGAAAGGATGGAGGAGAAGAGGAAAGGATGGAGGAGGAGAGGAGAGGATGGAGGAGGAGAGGAGAGGATGGAGGAGGAGATGAAAGGATGGAGGAGGAGAGGAAAGGATGGAGGAGTAGAGGTGGGGTGGCTGGAAAGGGCAGTATGGACCCTTGTTGATCCTCCACCACCACCACCTCCATCACCATCAGTCTGTACGAGCTTCCTGTCCTCCAGGCGATGTTTGTTTGTTGTTATTATTTGTTGTTGTTTTTTATCATGCTTTTTTGTTTTCTTTTTTTATTTTGTGTCACATACACTGGGAGAAAGGGAGAGAGAAGAGAGAGAGAGTAAGGATTGTGGGGACAGATGGATTGTGTTGTTTTCGTAAAAGCTGGCCAACTGCCAAATTGCATAGGAGGCCGGAGGCCGGGTGGGGGACACCTGTGTGTATAGTACAGTACGTATCTCTGTCAGGATGTTTGATTTGCTTGCGTGAAAAAGCAAAGCAGGCCGCAACAGTCGTCTGGCTGGTGCCTTTTTTGGGGAGGTGGCAGAGGAGGATGGGGGAGGAGGATGCATCAGTCACGTGACGTGACCACCTCAAAGCCCCATCATTGGCCCCATCTAACAGCTGTAGTTGGCTATCCCACTAGGACAGGGTGTGGTGGTGAGGCACAGAGCTCCTGGTTAGCAGCACTCTGGTTTTTCCTTTCTTGCTTAGCGTGTTCAGGCTGACAGAGAACCGTGCCAGTTCCCGTTCCTGTTGCCTAATCTTGAACGGGAATGGGAACGGGCACCAGCACCGCTTCAGTCAGCCTGAAAACAGTAGCGCCGAATCCCCACATAGCGAACTGCCAAGCGTTTTTTAACCGAGCAGAAAATCACCCTGGGGGCGTGGTCGCTACTATTTCCAGGAAATGCTCAGCAGGTCTTGCCCCGCTTTTCATCCGACTTTTTCACTATCTAATTTGCATGATATTGGGGTTTCGTCAATATCAAATCGCGTTCCTCGTCTCCATTCAAAGTGAATGAGAGCGGAGCTTGATTTCGCTGTGTGGGAACGGGCCGTAACTGTAGCTACCCTGCTGCTGCTGCTGACTTCCTGTTTGCCTGTCTGCTGTTATCCATTACCAGACCAGAGCCAGAACCAGAACTCTAGCCGGGCTACCCACCCACCAACCCATATCCTCCTCTTGACTTGCACTGTGCTTTCTGATGCTTGCTATTTTTTGTCTACAGTGACAAAACCAACATTTTAGAAGGTCAAGATGCATTTCTAACCATTGTCTATATTTTTTATTTTGTCTTTTCTTTTTTGTTTCTAATTAACTGGCACCACAAGAGTGTAATCAGAGAGACTGGATAATACTCCTGGAATCTCTGGTGTGATATCATGAGTTATAGACATCATATGTACCTTACCTGAAGTCCTCTGTGTTGGGTTTTTTTATTTTTTTATTTGGGTTTTAAAAAAAAACAGATTTGCTTGTGTACTGTACCGTATGTGTGTGTGCGTGTGTGTGCATACACACACACATAGTACATACACTGCATTCAATGTTGGATTTTGGTTCATTTTGCTAAAATGCGTTGTACAGACAGTGTTTACATTATGTAGACTTGGGGTTAGGAAGGGAGGAAATACTGTATGAATGAAAGACAGAAACAGCAAAGTCAAATCCAAAACTGTACATATTGTAATATCTACACAAGCAGTACATATTTTATGTATTTGGACCAAATGGTTGTTAGAGTTAAAAAAAAGACACATTTGCTGTTAAATTCAAACATAGAACACTATCCAACCAGCTGGAGATAAAGGAGAAAAGTCTCATCATATTTCTATGAAGATATCAATAATGTTTTTTAAAGATGTTTCCATAAACTGCTCACGTTTTCCATCTATGCTCACATAGTTCATTGAAAAACAATAATAATAAAAAACGGAATTTTGTTAGACATATTTGTTCTTTATAACCCCTTTGGTGCATGGCCAGTGTGCTTTGGTAAGCCTCCAGTGACTGTTAACGTTAACACGAGTAGTCAAGAGAGGCCAAGAGATCTTGATGGCATGAATAAAGACACTTTGTGAAATGATTAGGGATGCACCGATACCACTTTTTTGAAAAGCGATACAAGTACGAGTACATTAATGTGTGTACTTGCCGATACAGAGTACCGATACCGATACCTTTTACCACCAACATACAATGAAAATAAATGCATGGCTTTGTTTTTTTTCCACCTGTGATATTTTTTTATCGTCTCTTTCCATGTAGATTTAAATGTTAGTAAATGTATGAGGTGGCACTTTTTTCCATGCTGCTTTCAAGTCCACAGAACGTGACGAGATTTTGCATCGTTTCGCGTAATAGCAGTATCGTGCCTGGTATCGGCAAGTGTTTGACGAGTACAAGTACGAGTATAATGAGCAGTATCTGTGCCCGTACCCGATACCAGTATCGGTATCAGTGCATCCCTAGAAATGATGATGACGACTCACTACACCTCTAAAAAGACTATCAGGCGTCCATGGTGTCTGCTTTTCAAGGACTTGGAGTCCATCTGACTGGACTTGAACCCATTTACAAGACTCGGGTACACAGTGCTGGGGCTGGTGAGAGTGAGGGGTTTCCGATGGAAAGTCCAGCCCAACGTACACACTCCTCCGGTCCTCCTCATACCCAAGCAATGTTGCTTCCCACTGGCCACATCGACTGGTGTACTACGCTTCTGGAACCAGCGATGAAAGCTGTTCATTTCACATCCCATACACCACTACGGAAACAACCAAGATCTTCACATGGCTTTGTCACACACGTCATCATATCAGGATACGCCAATCATCACCATTGGAGTGGAGCCTAAAAATATTGTCTCTCTGAATGTGTTTTTAGGGCACTTGGGCTTTGTGTTGTGAGGGACTATTCACAGGTACGGATCGACCAATGGGATGGGAGATGGATGACATTAGGTAAAATACTTGATAGTGCCTTCATAGTACAGCAGTCATGGTAACCTCGACATTTTACTCCCGCCACCTCAAGATGATGTTTAGCCAAATTGTTTTCTTTTAAAAAAGAAGAAAAAAAAAGCTCTCGTTTTTATCTTTTTAATTTTTAATTTTGCTTTATCTTGTTTTGTTTTGTTTTTTATGCCACCAGCTTTTATGTTATGTTAAGCATTTGTTCATTTTTTTTTCTTGTTACAAATGGTCTGAGAATTTTCAAAATAAATGTTAAACTCTTAGGATTTCTGTTGTCTTCTGAGCTGTGTGTGATTTTGTCAGCCTTTACTGAGACGCGTCTACACTGGCCATTATATAACCAGGTCAAAACCAGCCACTTGTGTGAAACCCCATTGGGATTGTCATTGTGACACAGCACACATGTGAACACTGCACACAACGAAATTGCATTTATGCCTCACCCGTGCAAGGGGGCAGGTCTCAATGGCGCCCCTAGGGAGCAGTGCGGTGGGACGGTACCATGCCCAGGGTACCTTGGTCATGGAAGAGGATGGGGGAGAGCACTGGGTAATTACTCCCCCCACCAACCTGGTGGGTCGGGAGTCGAACCGGCAACCTTTGGGCTACAAGTCTGACGCCCTAACCCAGGTGTCCCCAAACCTCTTTCTCTGGGGGCCACATTATCTTTCCTGACTGTGATCAGGGGCCGGGATCAATCATGTGGGCTGTGTACTAGGCCACTGCCTGTTATAGCCATAAGTTATAGCACAAAATAGTTCATCATTACAAGTGATTTGCAAAAGAAGTGAGTACTTCACATGTTTATCAATTTGAAATACCACAGGTATTCCATTTAAACTTCTAATAACCATGTAAAAATAGGAAAGGTTAGAAAAATATGGTAATTGACAGTTTATGAGTGATACAATAGAAATGGTAGGCCTGTTTATATTACAGTGAGATGAGAAATTATCAAGACAAGAAACTGATTCACACTAGGTTAGTGGAAATTAAACTATAGGAAGGCCTGTTTATAAAAAAAATATATATGTATAAAAAGTATATTTTAATCATTATTTTTTTCTGTGAGGATTGCTTCTTTGGGCCAGTTCAAATGGTGAGGTGCAGAGAGGTGGAGGGCCGGTCAAAGGGGCCCTAACCCCTTACTCATGACTGGCCACCCTTGTGGCACTACAAGGAATTCCATACAGATGTAACCAGAGGTGTGTAAGGTGGAGGTAGAACATATTTTCTAGGTGTCTTTCTGGTCAAAGTAGGCCTGATGTAGTTTAAACACCAGTTGTTCCACTGTTGTAGCACTGTACACGAGTATTTCCACTGCATGAAGAGGAAGAACCAAAGTACTGGGGTGCATTTCTCAAAACCATAGTTGCTAACTGTAAGCTGTTTTGTTTTTTGCCATGCATTTTCCCCATTGCCAACTACCCATGTTGCAAACTGGCTAACAACTACACTTTCGAGCAGTGGAGTAGAAAAAGTACTATGTCAAGAAACTGCCTTGAGTAGAAGAAAAAGTGCTTCGAAAAAAAAGTTTGGGAACTCCTGCCTTACCCTGAGTGCAGGAGACTATGCTGCCCTACAAAGGAACAGTGCAGTAACTACATATTTAGTCAAAATTAAGTTTAGACTGAAAATGGTCTTCATAACACTTCCTTTATCTTGTGTCAAAAGTGTATTGTTCAAATGTTTTCCGTTTTAGAGATATTGCCTTGTCAAATTTGCAGTATATACAATATCCGTCCTAATACCAAGGCATTGAAGGGCTTTTTCTCAGTTTCAATGTTGGCGTAATTACTGCCCTTTGCCTTTGTAGGGCAGTATGGCCGACGACATACAAAAGGAACATTGCATAGAAATGGGAAATCCACAGAGAAACAGCTAACATAATTCCATTAATTGGTTAGTGACAGTATTCACTTGTAGACCTATACATTTGTTTGCCCATTATTGCTAGATTTTCCATTAATAGTTTGTCTGCTAATATTGCTAGAAAGCCGTTGCTAGGCTAAGACTATGGTGGGTGGGGGGGGGGGGGGTCACGAAAATATTATTGAGTCCAAAAGGGGGTTCCCGCTGACCAAGTTTGGGAAGCGCTGCCTTACCCACAGTGCAGTGGGGTATGGCTGATGTGTAGCCGCCGCAGTGAAAGATTTGTGTGTGTCTGAATCAGATATGCCTGATGAAGATCCAGTGTGATCGAAACGTTGCATTTTAAATAATAAAGTTTATTTTTGGAGCTCATCGGCAGTGTGCAGACCTACCTTTTTCAACTATCTGATTTTTTTGTCTGGCACCTGCAACAAGTGTTTTTGGATGTGCGCACCCTACCCAAAACTACTGTGTCTGAATCACGCCCATCAATATGAAGAGGAGCCACTCATCACACAGATGGATGCTGTCAAATAGAGGATCTCCATCATGCAAAGGAGGAGAGGGGAGGATGTGATGAGGGAAGAGAGGAGGAGGAGACGAGAGAGAAGAGAGAAGACGATGGAGGGGAGGAGTAGAGGAGAAAATAGAAGAGAGGAGGATCTCCATCATGTAAAGGAGGAGAGGGGAGGAGTGGAGAGGAGAGAAAAGAGAGAGGAGAGAGAGGACGATGGGGTGAGGGAGGGAGGAAAGAGAGGGGAGAGAAGGAGTGAGTAGACATGAAAGAGAAGAGAGAAGACGATGGGGTGAGGGAGGGAGTGGACAGGAGAGGAGAGGAGAGGAGAGGAGGCAGGGCTGGACTGGTAATCTGGCATACAGGGCATTTTTTTCCTGAGAGACAAGCCCTGAGTTAGATGGGGTGGCCCATTGTTGTATCTTTATAGACCGTGGACTGAGCTAGTCATGATTTTGTAGAGAAGCAGGGCGCTGATCTTTGCCGGTCTATGCCCGGGCCGTTTAGTGGTCCCAGTTCAGCCCCAAGAGGAGGGGTAGAGAGGGGAGAAGAGAGAGGAGTGAAGAGGAGAGGGGAGACGAGAGTTAGGAGGAGTGGACAGGAGAGGAGAGAAGAGAGAGGAGGAGTGGACAGGAGAGGGGAGAAGAGAGGGAGGAGGAGTGGACAGGAGAAGAGAGAAGATAGAAGAGGAGTGGGCAGGAGAGGGGAGGAGAGAAGAGGAGTGGACAGGAGAGGGGAGGAGGAATGGGCAGGGGAGAAGAAAGAGGATGATGGGATGAGATGAGGAAAGCTGTGCGAAGGAGAGGAGGAGAGAGGGGAGGAGAGGGCGAGGGAAGGAGAAGAGAGAAAACTGGAGAGGGAGAGAGCAGAAGAGAGGAGGCTGGAGGGGAGAGGTATTATTAATTTGATTAAATTTAACATCCCAATAAACTCAGTTTTGGCTCGCTAAACTTAATGACGTCAATTTCCAAATGGACACAAAATAAATCAGAGTGATGTGGTATCATTGCATAATGTTTTTAATTACATGAGAAACACTGTCAACATTGATGCATGGCTGGCTAAGATTTCAGAGGTGCTCTCTCAATTAACTGCCAATCTTCAATGATGCATTTTCGGATGGCTGATATAAAACAAAGCATCCAAAATATTCTAATACAACCAATTATTCAGTCACATGCACAAAATATACAGAACACTGAGGATGAAAGAGAGTCGAAAAAGAATCCAAAAAGGGATTGGGGTGACCGGGCTCATACTACTACTTGAAGCCAGAGTCAAATACGTACATCAGGGATGTCAAACTCGGTTCTCCGGGGGCCAAATCTGGCCCGCCGAGTCGTTTTGTGCGGCCAGCGAGATCATTTCGAGATCAATGTGTATTACATATATATATTATATATATTACATATGTGTTACACATACTACACCATTGATGTATAGCGTAACAAGACTTGAACATGAAACTTGGTGTGTCACAGGGATATGAATGGGCCAGGCCAGTGAAACAGCTCACTCCTATGCAGCACAGTACTGTAGTATTACATTAAGTATACAACAAGTATGTTCAGGCACAATTGAAGTACCATATATCATATGATGGGGGGAGTGTGTGAAAGTTAACTATTATTAAGTGGATGCATGGACAATGTAGCCCTTTTTTAAATAAATAAAAAAAAAACTAAATAATAAGTGTGGCCAGCGACTTAGATTTAGATTTAGGTTCTCAGTCAATTCGAGTTTGACACCTCTGAAATAAATACACAATCAATGGAGGTAATTCATCTGATAGATATGCCACTAGAGCAGAGGGATACTGTATCATAGAAGCAAGACAAGTACACTACACTACAGGGAGGGAGGATTAATCACAAGCATGCTAGTGTGTTCTCTTACAGTTAGTGACACACACACACACACACACACACACACACACACACACACACACACACACACACACACACACACACACACACACACACACACACACACACACACACACACACACACACACACACACACACACACACACACACACACAGTTAACGTGTACAGCACACACAGTACAGTACGTGGCGGCACAGTACAGATATGATACAGCACCACACACATGCACAGCTAACAAAACCAGCTATGGGACACACAGCCACGCGCGCACACACACAGACAAACACAGACACAGACACACACACACACACACACACACACACACACACACACACACACACACACACACACACACACACACACACACACACACACACACACACACACACACACACACACACACACACACACACACAGCCACGGTGACCACACACATTCGGGCCCTGAACCAACCAATCAGACGTGTGTTCTGGCATGGGGCACAAGGAGAGTCCATCCATCCTTCCTTTCTCTCTCTCTCTCTCTCTCTCTCTCTCTCTCTCTCTCTCTCTCTCTCTCTGTCTCTCTCTCTCTGTCTCTCTGTCTCTCTCTCTCTCTCTCTCAGAGAGAACAGAAAATAGAACTCAATTAACTTTGTAGCTTCAGGCATATTGCCGCATTGTTTCATTAACTAGATGAATACGGCCTGATAATTACCACTTCTCAATTTTGGGACAAAAACACACACACACACACACACACACACACACACACACACACACACAAACACACACACACACACACACACACACACACACACACACACAGACACACACACACACACACACACACACACAGACAAACACACACACACACACACACACACACACACAAATACACACGCACACGCACACTGACAGACACACACTCACAGACGCACACTCAAACACACACACACAGACACTCAAACACACACACACACACACACACACACACACACACACACACACACACACACACACACACACACACACACACACACACACACACACACACACACACACACACACACACACACACACGTACACGAGGCTGCCTACACTCCATATTGATTGTGACTGATGAGCTTGGAGGTTAATTGGGAGCAAAGCATTCTGGAACAGCAGCTCTAATGAACAACACTTTTTCTTTGCCTTCCCTCCATCCCCCCATCTCTCCATCCCCCCATCCCTCTCTCCATCCCCCCATCCCTCTCTCCATCCCCCCATCCCTCCCTCTCTCCCTCAGCAATGTCATTGTTCATTTGTTTTCGCTGTGGAAAAAAAAGACAGATTTGTGACACAGACAAGACTTCTTCCTCAAATGTGTGCCCCCTCTTTTCCTCTTTCTCTCTCGTGTGTGTGTGTGTGTGTGTGTGTGTGTGTGTGTGTGTGTGTGTGTGTGTGTGTGTGTGTGTGTGTGTGTGTGTGTGTGTGTGTGTGTGTGTGTGTGTGTGTGTGTGTGTGTGTGTGTGTGTGTGTGTGTGTGTGTGTGTGTGTGTGTGTGTGTGTGTGTGTGTGTGCACGTGTGCGTGTATGTTAGTGTGTGTGTGTCTGTGTGTGTGTGTGTGTGTGTACACATACGTGTGCATGCCTGCGTGCGTGCGGTTCAGTAGTCTGGTTGCAGCGAGCTGTCAGGCCAAAGATGCTTTTGAAAGACTAATTTCCTTAATGAGGGAAGTTCTGTTTGAACACGGTTTATGTAAGACGGACAATTAAAAGTAAAAAAGGGGGAAAAGTGAATCCGTCACAAAGACCTTTCTTCCTCTCCCAAACAAGGGTGGCTATTATCTGCCATTAGTTCTGAGCATGTTTATTTTAAAAGACAACTAAAGATCTACAGATTCTACCTCCAAGTAGATAAAGACATCCTGGTGATGCCCAACAGAACTTAACAAGCCTTTTGTTTTGAATTGGAAGAGAAATGCCTTTAATTCCTAAAACTACATTGGTCCACATGTTGTGCGCTGTTTCACCAGTGGAATGCTGTAATAGTCTATATTAGTAATAGAAAAGACTCTACAATAGTAGACCTACTAAACTACTACGACATTACAAAGGGCACTTAAAAATACATTACAACTTTGCCATCGTCATTCTGTTAACAGCAAGTTTATAAAAAGATGACCATGTCTTAACTCTTTTGACTGGCTACATATAAATAAATTCAAGAATCATCATGGATCATTCATGTCACACCAGACAAGCTGTTCTTACACCTCATGACCAGCAGAGGGCACTGCTGCACTGCCTGCGTCCCCCACCCCCCAGAGCAGAGCCTGTGTTGTGTGCCGTTGCCTACACAAGTGGTTCTTAACCTGGGGTGCGGGGGGGTGCGCAGAATTCTGTTTGTGTTGAGGTTGTGACCAAAATTATGCTTGCAAACATTATAGTTAGGTCAAATTAAGGCCATATTATAACATGTTATGGTCCCCATCTTAAGTCATTAAGGTATTGATTAATGTCTCAAGCAAGAATCATCATTGTAATTAATCACTTAGAACATTTTTTAGTGCATATATAGTACACGTGCAGAAGTTTGTGTTGGGGTGCGCGGCTTGACTTCGGCACAGGAAAGGGGGTGCGCGGCTTGACTTCGGCACAGGAAAGGGGGTGCGTTAAGTAAAAAAGGTTAAGAACCACTGGCCTACACAGCCCTGAGCTGTGCTGCTTCTCAGCCACTGCGCTCAGCCCGAGCACTAAAACAAGGCCCCATTAATGCACCTGTGCCTAGTCAAATGGAACAGCCATGCGGGCAGGGCAGAGCCGAGCCGAGCCGAGAGAGAGAGAGAAAGGCCATTAGGAATACAGATTGCACTATTAGGCCCGCCTGGCTTCGTGCCCCCTCTCTCAGCCCCGCTGCCGACTATAAATAAAAGGCTTTTTGCCCGGCCGTGCCTAGTGCCTCGCCTCGACTCGACTCGCCTCCTCTGGCCTTGCCGGGACAATGTGTGCCACCACCTCACCACGCACAACACTCTCTCTCTCTCGTCTGTTCTTGCATAATGACCCTTCCTGCCTGCCTGGCTGGTTGGCTGGCTGCTTAATTCACAAAGCGTAAATGGCACACCACCCGCCACCCACGTTAGCTTTTCATGCTAACCTGGGGGGAGAGTGTTAACAATGGTCGCTTGGGGGGTAGTGAATTAAGCGAGTGGGGTAAAAAAAAAGAAAAGAGGTGATTTTAAGCACACCTTGCAGAGCTTTGAGAAGAGCGTGTGTGCTCTTGCTCTCCCTCTTTCACGGCTGTTTTTCAGACAATGGCGGCGCAGTCAGGTAGCCCAATAAAGATGTTAATGGCGGGGAACTTAATGTGTGCCCCCCATTTTATACCCCTCCACCCCTCCATCCCTCCCCACGACATCCTCTCCCCCTCCCACCTCTCTTCCATTTGTCCTCCTTGGGAACACGGCCCCTGCTCTGACAAACAAGCCTCTTCAGAAGCCACAATGCCACAAGGCTGCGTCGGTCGTCCTCTGCTTTTGCAGGCTGCCCTACCGTGCCCTCACCCCCTGCTGTTTTCACTGGGGACTTGACTTCACTCCCAGCCCAGACTGGCATCATTCAAAAGCCTATTTATTTCATGCAAGTGTGGGGCAGCCGTGGCCTAGTGGTTAGAGAGTTGGTCTTTCAATCTAGGGGTTGCAGGTTCTAATCCCCCCTGACCTCTCCCTACATCTCCATCCATGGCTGAAGTGCCCTTGAGCAAGGCTCCTAACCCCACATTGCTCCAGGGACTGTAACCAATACCCTGAAAAGTAATAGTTGTAAGACGCTTTCAACAAATGAAAGCGTCAGCTAAGTGAAATGTAATGTAAAAGCGCGAGGTGCGACGCCTTTGCAAGTTAAGTCATGGTCCTCAACGCCACAGGAAAGCAGTTTTCGCCACGTGCCCAGGTTTGCGCAGGTTTCCTGTCGTGACGGCGAATTTCTTTTTGCCGCTGTGAATTTCTGTTGCTAAATGCTTTGCTCTGCCCTGACCAAAACCATGCCTAACCTTAACCTGTCTGTAAAGTAACGTTTCTGCTGCTTTATGTTTTGAATTTAGAAGAACAGTGAAAGAAGTGACGGAAATGCTGAAATTGTGGTGCACTGATCAAAACCATGCCTAAACTTAACCTATCACAGATGTTGTGTAGCACGAGTTAGCATGCTAAAATGATGCAGAAATGCGATAGTGAAAGTGAAATGAAAGCCCAATGGGAAACTCCAACTCCCATGGTCATTGTGACACAGCACTCCACAGCACACAAGTGAACACTGCACACAACGAAATTGCATTTATGCCTCACCGGTGCAAGGTGGCAGCCCTCAATGGCGCCCCTCGGGAGCAGTGTGGTGGGATGGTACCATGCTCAGGGTACCTCAGCCATGGAGGAGGATGGGGGAGAGCACGGTTGATGTCGGCGTATTATCATTACGCTCTGGCATGAGGACATGTTGTTCTCATGGCAGGGCAGTACCCTGCCTTTCTTTCTCTCTTGCTTGCCCACACTTATCTCTCTCTCTCTCTCTCTCTCTCTCTCTCTCTCTCTCTCTCTCTCTCTCTCTCTCTCTCTCTCTCTCTCTCTCTCTCTCTCTCACTTGCTTGGTCTCCCCACTGTCTCTGTCTGTCTCTGTCTGTCTGTCTCTGTCTCTCTCTCCTGCTCGCTCTCTCTCTCTCTCTCTCTCCTGCTCTCTCTCTCTCTCTCTCTCTCTCTCTCTCTCTCTCTCTCTCTCTCTCTCTCTCTCTCTCTCTCTTCTATCTCCTGTCTTTCTCTCTCTCTCTCTCTCTCTCTCTCTCTCTCTCTGTCTCTGTCTCTACCTCAGTGCCACCAAGTCCACAGGCAGGCCCACAGAAATAGAGGCTGAATCAGAGAGAAAATAATGACCTCATTTAACTAATGAAGGCTGGCGGACTTCAACAACCATAACCCTGTGGAGTTAGAAGCCACTGACCGACCGACACACTTTTTTCTCTTTCTCTCTTTCTTTCTCCCTTTCTCCCTTTCTTTCTTTCTTTCTTCCTTTCTTTCTTTCTTTCTTTCTTTCTTTCTTTCTTTATTTATTTCACTACTTTACACCTTTCTGTACCATGGAGGTGGTTCAGCTACACAAAGTTGCACACATGAGCACATACTATATGCATACATGCACGCGCACACACACACACACACACACACACACACACACACACACACACACACACACACACACACACACACACACACACACACACACACAACACATACACA
>NC_085862.1:5690012-5720012 GCF_034702125.1 Engraulis encrasicolus
AAAGTTTTATGGTCCAAATGTGTCCCCTTTTACTAGCAGAGGCGCATCTTGCCACCAGGCAAGACAGGCAGCCGCTTGGGCCCCCCAAGCCCCTAGATAATGACTAAAAGCCCACATTTGACCACAGTAGTGGCGATTTTGGTTCAAATGTTCATTCTTTTGCATTTTCGCTTGGGGCCCCACCTGACCCTAGAATCGCCTCTGCGTTTTAGAAACATTGCTATGTCAAATTTGCAGTAACTACAATATCCAAACTAGTAAAGCAAGGCTTTGAAGGCTTTTTTCTCAGTTTCCATGTTGGCGTAGTTACTGCACTTAAGTAAGGGCAGTGTAACAGAGTATGTTATATCATTGTGTACTTGCATTGTACTTAAAGGTGCACTGTGTAATATTTTAAGTAGTTTATTTCCAGAATTCATGCTGTGCATTCACAAATGTTACCTTTTCCACAAATACTTACCACCACCATGAAATTCATAAGAATTCATTACTGACTTGACTGACATGACTGGAGAAATTGGACTTTTCATACATGAAAAGGGGGATCTTGAATGTCAGCCATTTCGAATGTCCAGAAATAGACATTTTAAGCTGCAAAACTTACAGTCCTTTGTTCATACTAGCAAATATTGGTTTAATTAGTAAATATTCATGGAAAGATCAAACTTGGCAATAGGCAGGGCAGTATCAATGAGCAGTAAAGTTGCAATACCTATACAGTGTAATTTTAGTGGGGAAATGTCCATTCACTTTTGAGGTGAGGATTTAATGTAAGGTATTTGCATTTTACTCGGTAGGTAGCAGGGCTCTAAATTAGCTCCAGCCAACCGGCCGACTGCTGGAAAACACCAACTTACTAGCCACTTTGACCCATTGGTGGATAGTGCACAAAAAGACAACCATGTCAGGGTCTGGGGGAACCTATATTTTAGTGTAAATATGTAGGCCTGTATGCACTGTAAAACATACAAAACGTAAAGGGTGCAACACATAGCGTACAAGAATTACAAGGCAGTATCCCCAATTCTGACATATGCATATGCACACACACACACACACACACACACACACACACACACACACACACACACACACACACACACACACACACACACACACACACACACACACACACACACACACACTTTTTTGTAAAAAAAAAACAAAACAAAAAAACACACAAATTGAGAAAACACAAATTGCTGTAGCCCCATAGTGCACACCGTTCCACCAGTGGGATGCTGTGATACTCTACTATGACATTACACGGGGCCTTTAGTAATGCACTGCGATTTGGTCATGGCCATTCTGGTAACAGCACATTTATAACACTGTGTCTCATGGGTTGAAAAACTTTCAGTGAAGAAGACATAGTACTGTACTGTTGACTCCCTGCGAGAATAATCCATCAGCTTAGTGGGCTAATGAAAGAGAGGCATTTATCTATTTTAATTAATACGGATAGCATTACTACTAGGCAGTGGGCAGTGTGTGTGTAATTGGTATTGCTGTGTGGCCTGTGGCGGAACGCATATCGACAGTGAAGAGTTGGGAGATTGCTGCTACGCGAGTGGCTAGTGTTTCACTCCACTGTTTGGGTCCATGCGAAGATCAAATCGAATCAACATTTGACTAGAGTTTCTTCTCTCTCATCTCATCTCATTCCACCACGCGTCTCTAAATGGCCTCGGGGAGAGACAACTTTGTTATGGTACCACCAGAGATCAATAGGGGCCAGTGGGAAACAAATGGGTGTAGCTGCTATGCCCCCTCTTGGCCACTAGGTTGTGCTATATCCTAATGTAAGACAAATGCCAGTGACCACCTTCTTCTTCTTCAAGTCAAGTCAAGTCAAGTCAAGTAGGTTTTATTGTCAATTTCTTTACATGCACTGGTCATACAAAGAATTTGAAATTACATTTCTTGCTTTCCCATACAGACATAGACTAATCTAGGTAAGGACATAGACAGTATAGACATAGACAGTAAGACAGTATAGACATAGACAGTTCTTCATTCATTCACCCAATTTCTTACTCACACAAGCTCAGCCTTCTACTAGGAGTCAATACTTTGATATACTTTTTATATGTACACAGATACAGAAAGTCTCCATTTTGTTCTGTGTTAGCTAGCTGGTGTTTTTTGTTCAGAGACTGTTTGACTCTAGAACATTGAATAAGTGGTACGTGTATGTACGAGTATGGAAGCACATTGTAGGGAGTTTATGGAAAATTGTAATAATGCCTGTATGGGGAATAGTCACATTGGGCACATTTGGGATTGAGGAAGAGATATAAAACATGAGTGATTGAGTACTCATGGCATGACGAGGGTTTCTTACGGGTACACAAGACAAAAAAAAGGTTGGGAAAAACTGCCCTGGAACGGTAATTGACACAATTTCATAAGAGGTGTTGTTCGGAGTGACCCAAGTCATATATGGCTATTTTTCAAAACAAACAGCCCAAAGAGGCAAAGATGGCTGTTTGAGATACATGGTCCTTTGAACATGAGAGTAAACACGCTGTAAATGTGGGAACATTTTATGGGCCCATTACAGCTGCTGTTCCTGCTAATAATAGACTCATTTACCACTCTACCAGTTACCAGTTGACATCTCTCTCTCTCTCTCTCTCTCTCTCTCTCTCTCTCTCTCTCTCTCTCTCTCTCTCTCTCTCTCACTCACTCACTCACTCACTCACTCACTCACTCACTCACTCACTCACTCACACACACACACACACGTGTGTGTGTGTGTCTGTGTGTGTGTGTGTCTGTGTGTGCGTGCATACGTACGTGCGTGCGTGCGTGCGTGCGTGTGTGTGATGCCTGCTTGAATTGCTGTTCTTTCGCATAGCCCCTTCGCCTTCCTGTGTGTGTGTGTGTGTGTGTGTGTGTGTGTGTGTGTGTGTGTGTGTGTGTGTGTGTGTGTGTGTGTGTGTGTGTGTGTGCGTGTGTGTATGTGAGAGCGTGTGTGTGTGTGTGTGAGTGTGAGCGTGCACGCGTGTGAGTGTATGTGTGTGTGTGAGAGCTTCAGTGTTTCCCACAGAAATTTTGGAAACTATGGGGGCAGCCGGGGTTTATTTTGTCCGGGGGGGGGGGGGGGGGCGGTCTTCTCACCCGGGACTTTTTTTTTGGGGGGGGGGGTTGTATTCTTGCAGCGTAAATGCAAAACGGCAAAACAATGACTGCAGTATGACATTGGTGCATGGAGAAACTGTAGGCCCTGGGCCTATATTTCAGCCATTTATATTTTGAGAAATAAGGTTACATAAGATTTTACCCATGACTTGTATAATAGTAGTACATTGTCATTGTCAAAAAATGCAGTACAGTGAATAATTTCTGTTTACAACACAGTTTCATTCGTCCCTCATGCAGGGGTCAGGGAAACAATAATAAAACAAAATAGGAGCAGAGATAAGAATGTAAGAGCACTGTGAAATTGTCAACGCATAGACAAAAAGGGTCTTAGAGGGTAGGCTATGCCTTTTCCCCCACACATATCTATAGGCGTACACATTCTACATGAGAGGTGCTGGTCACAGGGCCAGTTTTTTCCAAATTCCTCCCATTAAAAGGGCTGAACAACATATTACACATTTATGTCTATATTCACATTCATTAGCCTACACATTAATTTCTATATGCAGCCCGATGTCTCCTCTGCTGTGTCAATGAAGGTCTGTCACCAAACTCATTACAACTGTAAAACAAAGCCTAGGGAGTGTTAGTAAACTCATCCCAACTGTCCCTTCTCTGAAGGTTTTTTATATTGCTCCCAAACCCAAGTTAACTACAACAACTTGACTAGGCTTTTGATCCCTGTCTTTCAAGCACTTGTGGTTCTCTCTATAGCAGGGGTGCCCAACCTTTTTTTAACCAAGATCTACTTTTGAAGTTGATGGTCTGCCGTGACCTACCAAGTCAAATTTAAGCATGTCAGTATGAAAATTTAAGACCACCATTATTATGAACAAAATGTTTTTAGAAGGCTACTATGGCCGTATCTTTTCAGTGTGTTTTTAAAGTGTGTTGAATAGCCCATCTTTACAAAGCAATGCAGCACTGATAGTATGCAGAGATAAGTTCAGTCATACACAAGTCATAAACAACTGAAACAATTTCAAAATGATAAACATTTGGTATATAAAAGGCACATAGGCTCTATTTCTAAAATATGATGAAGCATTATCATGCCTTCAGTGGTATAGGCTACAAATTAAAACGGGCTCAGAAATTCACCATTCGTTATAGGTAAATAATAGTAGGCTACTATGAGAGAGAGAGAGACAGACAGAGAGAGACAGAGAGAGAGAGAGAGAGAGAGAGAGAGAGAGAGAGAGAGCAATGAGATAAGTCATTGGATTGGTTAACACCCCTGTTAAGAGCGACTTCCTCTATGAAGGTTTTTTTTCCAGCTCTCTGGGGCAGTAGCACAGCAAAGGCTTTCTATTGTGAGTTTGGCCAATCGTTTTGTCCACAACTGAAGCAAGAAACAGCACAAATTGAAGTGAATTCCATACATGTCAACAACTAACATTTCCCTTACACGCGGCACGCGATGTAAACGCAGTTAGCGATGATGCATGCGACTAGCGATTTGGACGAAGATCCTCGCATATCGGCGTGTCATAACGCATCGTTGCGCACATGTTCTGTTACTCACCCGATGTTACATGTGTGCACACATGAATCAACTGTAGGCCTAATACCCTTACGGTCACTTCCTAATGCTTTCCCCTCATTCTGTGTTACCGTGGGACTACTTATCTAACCAATACAGAGTCTAGGCCTATAGGATGTATTTACTCCAGGAGGAAAATGCGAAGGAAATTCAAAATCGTTTTTAACAAAAACGGATATCGTTTAAAAAAAAAAAAAAAGTAAACATTTTTTTTTATTTTTTTTATTTTTTATTTTCATTTTCGTAAACTATGGCGGCCAAATTTAAACTATGGCGGGCCGCCATAGTTTTCTCAATGTATGGGAAACACTGAGCTTGCATGCCTGTGTGTGTGTGTGTGTGTGTGTGTGTGTGTGTGTGTGTGTGTGTGTGTGTGTGTGTGTGTGTGTGTGTGTGTGTGTGTGTGTGTGTGTGTACGTGCGTGTGTGCGTAAGTGCGTGAGTGTGTGTGTGTGTGTTCGGGAGGAGTCTTTGAAGACTAATCTGCATGTGTTTGTAGCGCGAAACTGGAGCTGAGCAGAAGGAAACAGGTGCAGCTAATTACAATACCCCACAGCTCCCTTCTCTTACCCCACTGCTCCCTTCTCTTACCCCACAGCTCCCCTCTCTTACCCCACAGCTCCCCTCTCTTACCCCACAGCTCCCTTCTCTTACCCCACAGCTCCCTTCTCTTACCCCACTGCTCCCTTCTCTTACCCCACAGAACACTCTCACATTCTCATTCTCGTTCTCTGTCTGTCTCTCTCTCTCTCTCCCTCTCTCCGTCCTAACTCTTCATTTCTTTTTTTGTCTATCTCTTTCTCCCTCTCTCTCTCTCTCTCTCGCTCTGTCTGTCTGTCTGTCTGTCTGTCTGTCTGTCTGTCTCTCTCCCTCTTTGTCTGTCTGTCTCTCTCTCTTTCTCTCTGTCTCTCTCTCATTCTCTTTCCATCTCTCTCCATTTGTCTCTCTCTCTCCCCCCCTCTCTCTCTCTTTCTCTCTCATTCTCTTTCCATCTCTCTCCAATTGTCTGTCTCTGTATCTCATCTCTCCTTCCAACTCTCATTCTATCTCTCCCCCACTTGATTGGTTTCGTTTCTATTTCTCTATTTCTTTGTAATTCTGCCTCTGTTTTCTCTGACTACGTATCTTCCATTTTTTTTCTCCTCTCCCTTTCTCTGTCTTTCTTCCTCAGTTCTGTTCTCTCTCCCTGTCTGTCTTTCTCTCTCTCCGTAACGCTCACCCTGACTCGTCTGTGTGTCCACAGATGAACTCTGTGTTGTAACAGAGAGCACGTGTTGGGGTGGCATGGAGGAAATACATTATACCCCTTACCTCCCCCTCTCTCACACACAAACACACACCACAAACTCCCCCCTCTCTCCCTCTCTCTCTCCCTCTATCTGCCTCTCTCTCTCTCTCTCTCTCTCACAAACACACACACACCACAAACTCTCTCCCCCCTCTCTCTCATGCACGCACGCACGCACGCACACACACACACACACACACACACACACACACTCAATCTCTCTCTCTCTCACACACACACACAGACACCAGTCTTCATGAATTCCATGCCCACCACCAATACCGAGTCAGTGCAGTGCAGTGTAGTTTTACTTCAAAGGCGGAAACGTACCCGGCCTGCAGCCAGTGGCAATATGAGCATTCAGCCTCCTTCAAACACAGAGCGGAGCAGAGCAGAGCGCCCCAGACTGTGGAAGCCATCAGCCACACGTGGGGCTGGACTGGCCATCTGGCATAGCGGGCATTTCCCGGTGGGCCCAGCACCCTCGTGGGCTCCTATTGGCCATCTGGCATAGCGGGCATTTCCCGGTGGGCCCTGCACCCTCGTGGGCTCCTATTGGCCATCTGGCATAGCGGGCATTTCCCGGTGGGCCCTGCACCCTCGTGGGCTCCTATTGGCCAGGATGCAAAAACCCCGAACTCCATTTCTGAACACCTGCACTTCTATATTTTTAGAGAACCCCCTTGTTGGTTTGGTTTACATTCATGTACTTGATAATACATATACATAGTTATATTACATAAATAAAATTTTAAAAAATTAAATTTTGATAGCTTTGTATTAAATAAAAATGAATTAAGATTATTTTCTGAAATGGCACTTAGGGGGTTTTGCATCTGAACCCTTCAAATATTATTATTATTATTTATTTTTTTACATTTCTGGTTATCTTCCACAAACCGCACTCCTCCGTCTTGTTGGTGCATCTCTGAAGTAATCAAGTAGTTGGTGACACTGAAGAAGGCTCTGTGCAGTCGAAACGTCTGTCATACCAGTACCTGCATTGTTTAAATAAAAAGAAAAGAACAAGAAAGAAGATAAAACTGAGTGCGATCCATTTCCTAACAACTTTTAACATTTCTGAAAATAGGGGCCCACGAGGGTGCGGGGCCCACCGGTGAGTAAGTTCTGCGCCACTAATTATGAGGGGGCCCTTTAAGCCAAAAGTGCCCGGGCCCTATTTCTCCCCCAGACCAGCTAATTATGAGGGGCCCCTTTAAGCCAAAAGTGCCCGGGCCCCATTTCTCCCTCAGTCCAGCCCATCAGCCTCATGTGGAGCTGCTTCTAACCTGCCCCAGCTGGCCAATGAATGAATGGACCCCTGAAATCTGAAAATAAAGTCTGCGACACTAAGCTCCCGTTTCTGTTCATTTAATATACACTGTGTAACATTGCAGCCAGTTAAAACGTTAAAAAGTAAGTTTTCCTGCTGCCTTAAGTTTTTGTGTTAACTCAACTTTAGAAAGGCCTTAAGTTGAGTTAAGTTGGGTTAACTTACAAATTTAAGGCAGCAAGGCAACTTCATTTTTTGATGTTTATCTGTCTGTAATGTTTTACAGTGGTGACGTCACTATATTAAATCAAGAGAAACAGGACATTGGTGGGGCCGCAGACTTTCAGTTTTCATGTGACTTTGCTAGTCCTTCACCCAATTTTTTTTTTGAAACAGGTGTGCATGTGTCTTTTTCCCTTGTTAAGCTTGAAATGAATGAACCCCTGCCATATTTAGAGGACATCCCCACACTCCTCCCACCCTAGACGGGGGTTAGTCTGAACCTTTGCCACGGTTATACTCACTACTGCCTTTTAACTCAGTTTGCCACACGATCATGTGTGATCATCTAATGTATTGAACGTTTTTGACAAGAGGACAGTTATGAAGGGAAACCCAGTCCTTACGCTGTCCATTACAAATAAGAGTTTTCCCAGAAGAGTCGGTGTAGCACCGAGTTCATTGTGTGTGTATGTGCGTATAGTGAAAAGAAAAAGGCACTCACTTCTTCTGTTCTCCTGTTGGATATGATGGAAAGAAGTTAAAAGTTGAGTAGAGAGACCTGGGTACAGGGTTGCCAGATGAGGCTGATGATTTGAACCTTTTCTATTCATACAGCATAAACTCCCCAATCCCAGATTGGCGTTCAGGTCTTGCTCTCTCAACCCAGACTGGTGTTATGTTGAACCACTGCCGTTCTCATGCTCACATACCTTCCTTTCAAACCAGATTGTGCCATTAAGTTTGACCTTTGCCAGTCATACACCAGACTGGCATTCAATCATGCTCAAATACTCTCATTAATCCCTGTCTGCCATTGAGCTGAACCTGTGCCATTCATACACCTACAAAGCCCACACTGGATTATTTTCAACCCAGACTGGTGTATGATGAATCTTTGCCAATCATACACCCGACTGGCATTTAACGCCCCCACCCCCACCCCCACCCCCCAAAACCAAGACTGGTGTCATACTGCCGCATTTTCAGGTTCCTGCACTCCCCGCCACCCCAGACTGGTGCTATGTTGAACCTCTACCGTTGAAGTAAATGACAAATGTCCGCAACACTGTTAATGCTCCCAGTAATTTAATGGCACGACGTTTCGGACCTTAGTCCTTCTTCAAGTGCACTTGAAGTTGCACATTCATCATTTACTTCAGTTATTTTATTTTTTTCGAGCACCTGTGCCACTAATGTGCACACATTCTCTGCCTTCCTGAACCTCTGCCATTATCATGCTTGTGCACTCCACGCCACCCCCAGACTATACCATGGCTGGCAGGTGTTAAGCTTATAACAGGGGCCGTGTGTCTTACAGCGTTTTAAACCCTGACTGCCATTGGGCTGAACTTTTGCCAGTCATGCACCCTCGCAACCCCAGACAGGTGTTCAACCCTCACTCTCAACCCAGACTGGTGCTATCCTGAACCTCTGCCATTCTCATGCTGGTGCACTCCCCGCCACCCCAGACTACACCATGGCTGGGCCTCAGCCATTCTCTTGCACTCCCCGCCACCCCAGACTACACCATGGTCCTCTGCCATTCTCATGCTTTTATTGTCACTTTTCTTCATACGCACAAGTCATACAAGGAAAATGAAATTACGTTTCATTCTCATGCTGGTGCACTCCCCGCCACTCCAAATACACCATGGCTGGGCCTCTGCCATTCTCCTGCTCGTGCACTCCCCATCACCCCAGACTACACTATGGCTGGGCCTCTGCCATTGGAGTAAATGATAAATGTCCGCAACACTGTTAATGCTCCCAGTTCTTCAAGAAGGACTAAGGTCTGAAACGTCGTGCCATTACACAACTGGGAGCATTAACAGTGTTGCGGACATTTATCATTTACTTCAGTTATTTTACTTTGTCCACCTGTGCCACTGCTGTGCGCGCATTCTCTGCCTTCTTGAACCTCTGCCATTCTCATGCTCGTGCACTCCCCACCACCCCCAGACTACACCATGGCTGGCAGGTGCAGGGTTGCTGACAGCTTTGGCCCGGGACAAAGTCATATGAAAGGGCCCCCAATACATACAATGTAATAGGGACCCAATGCTGGGCCCTGGCCAACTGACCCCTTTGTCCCCCCCCCCGGGCCCAGGTTTCCCTGGGCAGGTGTTCAGCTTCCTTCAGGTGTCAGGCCAGTCCAGACACAAAACATCAATAACAAGTTAGTGGCCCAGAGATGATCTGCAGCTCCAAGTGTAAGGTAGCAAACTGGAGCCTGTGACCGTGAGACCCTATCCTTCCTTCCTGTTACTTATATCATATAAGTTACACCACACTTTAATGTTTAATACGTCCAGCCGGGCAGCTATGGGGTTGTTGACTATGTGCCTATTGTATGTGCACTCCAAATATGCCTAAGTGGCTAGGGGGGAAAAAAGTAAAAAATAAAACAGTAACACTTTACTTGATGCTGGTGTCTTATGTATGACATAACAGTGTCATAGCAGTGTCGCAACGGAGTCATGGACGTGTCATAAGCAATATGTTCATGCATCCATAAACATTGTATGACATATGTTGCCATTACATTTGGTTATGATAACGACAACCTTAACAATGTCTTTAACAATGAACTTATCATGACCACAAAGCGTTTATGACATTGACATAATGTTGACGACTCGTCCATGACTGTGTCATGGCCAGTGGCGCCAGCAGAAATAAATCCTCTGGGTGGCTAGTTGGAGCTAGGCAAAATCTTGGGGTGGCATACCTGAGGAAAACCCCCACAAATGTATTGATATACCGATAGGCCTACTGGGGTTGTTAGATAGATAGGCTAGATAGCCATTTTGTTTATTATTAGGATTAGTTATAGGCCTACAGTCTTATTTTCTATATTTCCTCAATCTCAAGCACATTGTGTATGATATGATACTATTTATATAGGCCTAGTGTGACGGAGGTCATCTTGCACCTGTTCACCCCCCTCGGGGATCGAACGTGCGACCTCGTCAACTACAACGATTCGGCAATGGGAGACACAGTAAGATACCGCTGGGCCAAGAGACTAGTCTCTCGGCCCAACGGCACGAGACTGTATGAGGCTATCGGAGGGAGGTTTACCAACGTTCCACGCCAACTCTGTGCTAGTTAGCCTCCGTTACACTAGTGCTGTCAATCAATTAAAAATAGCAATAATGTAAAATGTCACAAGTTGACAGACAGACACACACACACGTGGATAAAAAGTGTCTCTCATACTGACACAGGGCCAACATTTTCCCAGTGGGTGCCTTGCACCTGTAATAAAAATAGAAAATAAAAAATCATATCTGTACTGAGGCATATTGGTTTTCCCACTAACAAATACATCTTCATGAATCTGGTCTGCAAATATAGCAGTTTTCAAACAAATGAAGCAAACATTTTGCTTATGCTTTCATTAATGACAGCCCTGCTGACATTCATAATGAGAATGTGCAAGGGTAATAGCTTTCTATAAGTTACTGCTACTAAAGCACCTAGCAAAGGGGAAGACCTCAGCCGTTTTGTCAACAAAACAGCAGAGATCCAATGTTGATTCAGCAACCATCAATACATCTTCATGTTGTTTGACTTTGTTTGCAACCTAAAGAAGGGCTTAGCAAGTTAATATTCAAAACGAAGTATTTGGGGACAGTTTATAAGTATGAAATGTTAAACAAGCAGTTCGTTTTTTGAAGTAGCATTTCAGTTAGCTGCAGGAGGCTAAAATGCCATTTCCTAGTAACAACCAGTTTGAAGTCCTTAAGACACTATTTGTAATGAAATATGGACCATAACCTTTCAAAAACGGACCATAGAGAACGTTGTAAATCATTTATTTACAGACTGACACCTTTGTTGTTGTCCATCTCCCTGCTGTACGCAGCCTGCCCGGCCGCGAGTTTGCGAAACATAGGACGATATTGCGCCCAACCGCGTTTGGCGTCTCCGATTGGCTACAACGGCTCCCTTGTTCCTCCCCTCGGATGGCTTTCATTTGACAGCAAGAATGCCAGCTCTCGGTCAAAGCAGGCTTGCAGAACATTCGTGTAAAAATAATTTGGCCGATCTCTTGAAACAGACACTAAAAGTATGGTATCAAACAAAAAGTAGGCTACCCAAACCATTTACGATGCAATAGCCTTGGCCTACACAAATGCCGTGTCGTATTTCATTTTAGCGTGGTTTGGCATAGGCCTATCTCTTGAAACAGATGTGCCAAGTCAAACAAACGTAGCCATAGCCTACCCAACGATGCAGTGAGCTCCAGTATTTGATTTCATTTTTATTTACATAGCCTAATAAATGAAAGCGTCAGCTAAATGCAATGTAATGTAGCCTAATGTACATACAAATGCCGTAGCCTATGTCATTTTATTATGGTTTGGCTCATCTTTTGAAACAGATGACACTAAAAAGCATAAACAAAAGCAGGCCTAGCCAACGATGCAATACAAATGACGTTTCTTACAATTTAATTTTATTCACATTATCCAAACCTCGAGGTGATCTGGTAAGTTGTCCACCGAGTCCATGGCGTCAGCTAAATGCAATGTAGCCTAATGTAATGTAAACTCCTGTAATACAAATGCCGTATCATGTCATTTTATTATGGTTTGGCTCATCTCTTGAAACAGATGACACTAAAAAGCATAAACAAAAGCAGGCCTAGCCAACGATGCAATACAAATGACGTTTCTTACAATTTCATTTTATTCACATTATCCAAACCTCGAGGTGATCTGGTAAGTTGTCCACCGAGTCCATGGCACATGTGGTAGCAAATGTAGGATTTACCTTCTGTCGGTAAATCCATCTGGTGGTCATATTAGGAACTGCATTCTGCATTAGCCAGGCTGCGCCTCTAGTGACGCAACACCTTCGGCGGCGTTGCTTCTAGATCGAATCTCGATTGCAAATCAGGCAAATTCTGCATATCAATTCATCCCCATTCTGTAAATCTAACATTAACACATGAATACTTTGATAAGGTCTGTAATGAAACACTGAAATTGCGGTGATAGTTTTCTGTTGTCTAAGTACCTCAGTTTTAATCAACTTTGCCTGTGACCTGACAAAAAAATAGGTGGTGTCATGATGACAGACAAGGCATATTGGATTGTAGAAAATGTATTAAATAGTATTTGGAACAAGGCATAGGCCCTACATCAGATTTCAAGGAGTGAAACTGCTACAGTGGCAAATCAACACAATGGTGAAAGAAGGCATATCGGATTGGATTTAAACAAACTTCATTTTGTGATTTTACATTTTCCTTGGTTTGCAATTTTTTTTCAGGTCACAGGCAAAGTTGGAGTTTACATTACATTACATTACATTGCATTTCGCTGACGCTTTCATTTATTAGGCTATGTAAATAAAAATGAAATCAAATACTGGAGATCACTGCATCGTTGGGTAGGCTATGCTTGGCATCTCTGTTTCAAGAGATATGCCAAACCACGCTAAAATTAAATACGACACGGCATTTGTGTAGGCCTACTGCATCGTAAATGGTTTGGGTAGCCTACTTTTTGTTTGTTAATTGTTACCCAACTTTTAGTGTCTGTTTCAAGAGATTGGCCAAATTATTTGTACACGAATGTTCTGCAAGCCTGCTTTGAGCGAGAGTTCTTGCTGTCAAATGAAAGCCATCAGAGGGGAGGAACAAGGGGGCCGTTGTAGCCAATCGGAGACGCCAAACGCGGTTGGGCGCAATATCGTCCTATGTTTCGCAAACTCGCCTGCCGCATCGTCACCAGAGATGAAAATATGTCATGGCGTCTCAAGATATTAAAACAAGTTCTCAGCTGGGGAAATAGTCAACACCGAAAACCTTGATTGTCACAAAACCACCAACGCAAGTTGAAATACAACTGGTGATCGGTAAGTGTGGAGAATACCAATATGATATTTATGAAATGGTACTAGGGCCAACGAAATCTTAAAGGTTTATGAAACCATCATACGGTAATAATATTTAGCTTAGCGGCTAACCTGAGCCAGCCAAATGGCATTAGATCTAACTTACTTAACTTCAGCACCTTGTAACGGCATTGTACAGTTGCAAACTGAACTGTACACGGAAAGTGCATATAGCCCATGCTATTTGGGGTCTTCGTATTATTTGGCCGAAAACTATTATCCAAGTCTGCAATGTAGGCCCTATCTCAGTAGCATCATTGAAGTTGTGCAGGCGAGAGCCCTTGGATGTTCAGTTTCACGTTGAATATTTTAACATCTGCGACCATTGACGTTAAATATTATTAGGAATGTTTGTCTGACACACCAAGTTAACCCCCTATACGGACATTTAGCATATTTACCCACAGCTGCTGTGTATAAATCCCTCTACAAATAACGTGCAAAACAATTAATTAAACCTTTCCGTTTGACAGGCACAAACCATGGAAGTTGAAGAAAGGCTCCTCATCGTCAAGCAGTCATCCAGAGTGAAGATTGCAGTCAAGCAGTCATGACCCCCCCTCCCCCCAGTTTTCGAGAAAATTCAGAATAAAAAAAACCCTTCTCATTCTTAAATCATATTACTTAAGTAAACGGTAGGCAACCCAAAACCTTTCAGTTAGTAAAGCATAGGTAATACAGTATGACCATTACACCATCTGGTATTTTGAGTACTTGAAATTCAGATTAAAGTGAAATCTTGACTTCAGTGTCTTCTTAGTGCTTTCTAAACGTGCAAATCATTATGTGGACGTTCTTTCCCACTTCTAAGAAATGCATGCATTACTTCAATTCTTAACATTTGTCTGGCCATTCGTCTAAACCAGGGGTAGGGCACCTTTTTCATTTGAGGGGCCACTTCAAAGTCCTTCAACAACCATGTAAGTCCTCCAAGGGCCGTACTATGAACACAAAACAGGATTCCCCCCAGCTTTTTTGGCCTATATTGAAGGTGGCCAGCTTTACAACAGACCCCACCTTCTCTTAGTACCTAGAATATAACTTAATTATATTGCTGATGTAATTTCTAAGATGCCTTCACAAAATATGTCATATTTCGCGTGAAGCTGTACAACATTACAATTATATTGGGGTATAGGATAAGATGGCCTGAGGGGGCGTAAACATGGTTTGACATGGTTCCCCACCCCTGACCTAAACAGATGTTGTAACAACAGTGTGTTACCAATATTGAAAAACAATTCAGAAACAAAATGTGTGTGATGTGATGTATTAGCATTTATTAAGTGTGTTTCATAATTGCAACGATATCACAATGGTTGTCGACAGCAGATCCTCTGGGGTGAACTTGTGGTGGTAGGATGCAGGCAGGAGCGTACTGTACACATCTTCAGCTGTAACAATAAACACAAATCCAATAGCAAAATAATTAATGTTAGAATCATACCATCACACTAAATAAGTGAAATGGGAGCTTAGTGTGCAGACTTGATTTTCAGCAACCAAATAAGGCACACAAAGTTCTCACGAATATGTAGGCCAAGGGTAGGCAGCGTATGTGACATCGAGTGCCAATGACCGTACCATCCCTTAGCCATGCAGAGAGCTAAGGCTTAGAACAGCAGTAGTGCACCTCACTTCCCAAGCACATAACATGTCTCATACCACTAGTCTAGGTATGTTTTTGATATATCGATATGTACATAATGTCCCCTCAGACTGCTGTGCATACCGAGATAATCTGACCGGTGGTGGAGGTGGCTTGGTTTGGGTGTTGGCGTGCAGCGAGGGGGTGCCACACAGACGACTGTGATGTGCTCTGAAAGACAAACACAATGTGCACCAAATCAAACGCAGTGTTGGGGGGGTAACACATTACAAAAGTAATTAATTACGGCCAGGTTTCCCAAACTGGGGTGTGAGCACCCCTGGGGGTGCGTGGCCTACCACAAGAGGACCATCACTTAGGGGTTGCGCAAACCACATTGAAATGTACAAGGGGGTGCACATGGAAAAAAGTTCGGAAACCACAATGTAATGCATTACTTTTGTAAATCACCAGATCCATATTTTGGCAAATATTTTGGCTAAAGTAACTGAAGTAATGCAAAATAACTGTAATGGCCTACATACATTTAGTAATATTATTATGTGAGGGATTATTTTTAAATGACAGTAACGTGTAATCGGTAATGTATTGCAGCTTTTCAGTAACTTGCTGAACACTGATCAGACGACACAAAAAGCAAGTTAGGCCTATGTGCATCCAAACATTCTGTTTATAAACATTGATCAGCTCAAGACACTTACCTTTCTCCAAATGCCAGATATCAAGGGGTCAGGTGGTGTTGTGATGCTGTCCTCTTCCTCCTCTAACCTGGATGTTTGACTTGACCTTGGTTGTACTGGTGTTGAGGTTGGAAGGGTACATGGTGCATCTGTTTTTATCTTGACACTTCTCTTTGTGGAAATCTCACTGGAATGGCACCTCTATAACAACACAATAAGCTACAGATAAGTCAAATGAGGCACACACGATGTTCCCAGGAATATATAGGCTAATGGCAAGGCATTTCACTTCACATGCAACATTTGACAGTGTCATACCACTAGTAGAGGTATATGTTTGATACATTACTAACCGTTGTTCTGGTAGTGATAACGCAACGCCCCATCGACAGCTGTGATGCCGAGATGATCTTCTGGCTGTTGGTGGAGGTGGCACGGTTTGGATGCTGAGCGAAGAGTCACACCGACGCCTGAAGTGCTCTGAAAAACAAGCAGGATACACTAGCACCTTATCAAACGACACAACGCAATACACAAAGTGCTACAGCATTGAATGTCTTAGCTGCTGGGCAATGCAAGGACAGACGGTCCTTGCATTGCCTAGAGAACTACAGTATGTAAACAGACAACGTCTCGTCGTGAATTCTTGTTTGAACAGGCCTGTAGTTCAGTGGTGCCAGGGCAAATTCTGGGTTGTCTAGTATGTGTGCTCGAAATGCGGTAAACAAATTGTTTATATTGTTCTCGGACTACGTTTAGCTCTCCTCCGAGTCAACCGCTAGAAGCTGGTGAAATCACACACACGACCATGCATGCTAGCTACAGAAAGCAATATATTTGCACCAGGAAGACGTTGAAAGGAGTACGAGGAGTTATTTACAGATTACGGAGGGAGGGTGTCTACACACCGGATGCACGCCAAAAACATACACGCTTTGGTGAGAATACGAATGACATTCAACTTAGAATTAAGTTGCTTAACAAATCGACAGACCAAACACCAAACACAGCTAGAGCTCTTTTTACATATTGAGGAAACAAGAGCTAATAACAGCTAGCATATCGTACACCTCAGTCATTTTGTCATTTTTAACAGCCACATATTGAGAGCTCATACTTGTACTTTTGTTACATTTTACTTACCAAAACTGCAGAGCTTCCGAGAGAATACGGATTAGTATATCCAAAGGCACAACAAGACCAAAGTATGGGGAAAGTGAATCAATGAAATAATCCATCAAAGTGATGAAGTTGTTCAAAGTAAGGACTTCCCTGGAGGGACTTTCTGGCACGACACCGGCGCGGGACTGACTGCGTCGAACGTCTCCTTGACGACGCCCTGTCAATCAAAAAAATAATTCTAAAGAATGTCAACTGTCAATCAACGCAGATAACAGCACTCATTGGTCATTTAAACTATTTTAATAGCACTCTAAAACAAGGGGTCAGTCCAAAAAAAATACCAGGGTGGTTTGAAAGGGACGGGAAACTATCGTTTGAACGAAATAGAGCATGCATGGCATGAATTGCTTCGGAGGTACATTGCTTTAAGTCGCACATAGAGAAGCATGGGAAAAGGCACTCTACTCCCTACTTCTGCCGCCAACATGGCGACGTCCCGCCCCCCGCCGTTGCATCACAACAGAGTAGAACGTACCTTATCCCCTTACTTACTGTATCATTGGTTTGGAAGGTTGACCGTAGTATCATTAGGAAAGGGCGTTGGCTCATGTGGTGGGGGCATTAATTTGCTAAATGTGACGATGGTTGCATTATATTTGTAATACAGTGGTGGGGAAAAGCTGGGTTCATCTCAAAAGTGGTTATATGGACGTGTGCTCCTCACAAACCCCTCAAGCTAGCTTCTTTATCACCCAAAATTACACCCAAGATATTCACGTAGGCCTACTACAGAAATTTCAAGACATATATAAACATATTTATTTGAAAACCACTGGTCCATATAATGTGTCTTCTTGCTTCTTTGTAAATGGACAAAAAAATGTGGCGTTATTACACTTGTGAGGTTTGTGTATTGCATAGACACCCGGTCGATCTTCTGCTGCTTGTTGCAATGCTGCAGGTGGCCTTAATATTTAATGATGAACTATGTAGTAGTGAAGTTTTTTTGTTCCCCCCCCCCTAAACAATAGCAAAGTTGAAAGTTGTTCCAGTGCATCATTTGTCATTGTGCTTGAAAAATTCCGTAGCTCCTGGGAGAGGCATGGATTGGAATGATCTTGGGGCCATGAAACGGACATGGATGGAGGCTGCAGTGATGACCGAAGTGTGTGTGACAGCAGGTAAAATGTATTTTCTAGTTTTGTTTTGGAAAAGGGAGGTCACTCAGTGTTTCCAGCAGGAGATTGCTTAGGCGAGGTGGTAAGCCTTTGGACCCATTGCCTTAGTCTTCTCATGTCTTCTGACTCACCAGGGCCAGCCATGCCTCAATAGTTGGCGCGCTGGTCAGATCAAAGGGCTGTGTGTTCAAATCCTACCCTTACCGCCATCATCGTCCATGGCTGTGGTGGCCCTGAGCAAGGCGCTTAACCCCACATTGCGCCATGGCCTGTAACCAACACCCTTGTACCTGAATAACTAAGTCGCTTTGATGTCCTGATTAAGACTGGCTAAGTAATGTAACTGCTAAAGATGGAGCATACATTCATTTACTTATAGATCAGATCAGTGGTGATTGTATTTTTAAATTAAACTAATGATGTTTTGGTGGGATTTTCTGATGTCACAGCATGCGCCTAGCCGCAGCAGGCAGCACGAGACGTCATTGGGCAGCAGTGAGCAGCAGCGCAGCAAGTTGTGCCTGGTCGCAGCAAGTCGCGCCTGGTCGCAGCATTTGGCATCCTGAGAAGGTGAGTATTGTTTACAATTGCAAGGAGGTTGCCCGTGCAATGAATTAAGCTTTTGCGTGTTCAAAACGAAGGTTTGATGGGGATGAAGCTCATTGGTGCGTGTGTCGCTTTCAAATTGCATAGCGAAAGCCAGTCTAAAGTAAGTCGGAATAGCCAATGTAGGCGGTATCAGATCAGTCCGTTTGTAATGTAACACAGTTCTTACAGGTTATCTTGGACACTGGTAATATTGTTTGTCCATAACGGGGTGAAAAGCCCGCAGTGCTGAGGGCTGCTGGGCCTCAAGGGAGAAGCGCCAGGCGGTCACCGTCACACGGCCGGGAGCGGTTGCAGCTGGAGTTTTTCCCATGGCCTTCGCATGAAGCCTTGGCATGAAGATCGACCACGTGCCGACGGCCTGAAGATGTGGTTAACATTTCCTTTTGTAAGAATTACAGGTCTGGGCATTAGCCAATGAAGGTGGGGACAGATGGCCTTATTGACTGTGGTCCTGGCTAGATAGGAGATGAGCATATGTGACTGAGGCTAACTGGCAGAGTTGGCGTGGAACGTTAGTAAACCTCCCTCCCAAAAGCCTCATACAGTGTCAATGCCGTTGGGCTGGGGGACTGATCCTTTAGTCCAGCGGTTCGATTCCCGAGGGGGAGGAACAGATGCAAGATGACCTCCGTCACACACACATGGGGACAATCACACTAATTTAATACTTTTCATATTAGGGGCCAAGCTGATGACACTGCCTGGTGGAGAGGGGCTGAGTCTGTAAGATCACTGAATGTTTTTTTTTTGTTGTCTTATTATTCACCAGAAAGCCAAACGTGGTGCTGTGTTGGGCAGGGGAGCATGGAGCCTCTCGGAGGTGTGTGTGTGTGTGTGCGCGCGTGTGCATGCATGCACGACCTTATGCACTTTTCTCTTGGACCGGGGACTTCTGGTGTGTGTGTGTGTGTGTGTGTGTGTGTGTGTGTGTGTGTGTGTGTGTGTGTGTGTGTGTGTGTGTTTGCGCACTGCCATCCCACTATGCTGAAAGAAGACTGGGCCTTTGGTGTGGATGGTTGTTTGCCCATGTTTTTCGTTGTGGCATGTGTGGATGATGACTGATACCCAACAGGTAACGGATGACAGACACAGGACTGACGTGAAGACCTGAGGATATGCGTGACGAGATGGACCCGGCTGAGTCAAGCTGCACACACGGATACAATTGATAAGGTATGAAAATTGTTCTGTAAAACTATGTCTAGAGTAGACACCAAGATGATCGTGCTCCAGAGCTCTGCAACATGCGTTATCTGCTCTATGCCGCTGACTGTAATGTATTTGGCAAATGTACTGCATTGGATATTGGAAATGGACAGTGGTCTCTACGACTCTTCTTAAAAAAAAAACACATGCAGGGTTTTCAGCCAACACAAATGGTGGGTGGATTGAAAATCCATCATTAAAGGGACACTGTGTGAGATTTTTAGTTGTTTATTTCCAGAATTCATGCTGCCCATTCACTAATGTTACCTTTTTCATGAATACTTACCACAAGCATCAAATTCTAAGTTTTCATTATGACTGTAAAAATTGCACTTTTCATACATGAAAAGGGGGATCTTCTCCATGGTCCGCCATTTTGAATTTCCAAAAATAGCCATTTTTAGCTGCAAAAATGACTGTACTTGGCAGTGGCGGCGCCAGAAATAATTTGTTGCAGTTGCTTAGCAGTTGCTGTGTGAATTCAAGAGGTTGCTGGTCAAAAAAAAAAAAAAAAAACCTTGATCAAAACACCTATATTTAGCAGAGGCACTTTTCGGGAAGGGGTGGGGTGGTTACGGTCCTGTACGAGTCAAGTTTACAGTACAGTAACAACAACACAGACTGAAGCATTCAGTGCGAAGTCATTTGACACAGACCCGTAGCCAGAACTGTTTCTTAAGGCGGGCATATGAAATCCAAGGGCGGGCACCACTTATTATTATCTTAATTTTGCTTATTTGACCATTTGCGCAGCCCAAATCCCTCACAATAATCATTACATTAAACATGACAGGACAGCGTGCGCTCTCACACATGCACAGATTGCGCGCGCGCGCACACACACACAGGCGCGCGAGCCGAAATAAATTAGACACAGAATCTCGAACTCAACAACAACAAAAACACCACGACTGACAGCGGCGATTCTAGGGCAAGTTGGGAGCGAATATTTTAAAGAATTAGGCCTATCATTTGCAACAAATCGCCACTATAGTAGTTTATCGTCTTAAGCTAGCTGTTATTCACCATCGGCTTGGGGGCCCTAAGCGGCTAGGCCTACCTCTCTAGCCTGGTGATAAGATGCACCTCTGACGACAGGTGCAATTCAAAGCAAAGCAACCAACAGAGGAGTAGTTAGCTGCCTTTTGCCAAATGCCAACACAGACAAAGCACACACCGCCACCAACAACAACTGCATGTGCACATGACATAGGCCTATTAGATGACGAGCAGCAAGCATCTCAAACTGAATAGAAAACAAAACGCCACGGCGCGGCGGCCGGGTGTATTTCAAAGCAACCAACAGAGGCATAGTACAATATTGCAATTGCCATCACACACATACACATGCATGCGCGCGCACACACACACACACACACACACACACACACACACACAATGTGACTTACTATGAGTAGAGTGGCAGCGCTGTCTTTTGTCAATCATGTGTCGGCGTTTCTCCAGGCTAAACTTCCACATCTCGCCTCCTGTTAGCATCCAGAACTAGACAGCAATATCGCCACTAACGCAGATGAGACTCGCCACTAAAACGCCAGCATATCTAGAGCTATATGGCTCAGCTGACATGTCATCTCTGCGATCCAACTGTTCTGCGCTTTTCTGAATCTCGCCATAGCCTATCGCTTCAAGTTACTGAATGTTCCTTGAAAGTTGCATGCTTGCCTTTCCCAGTTTCGATAGCATGTTTCTGAAATCACTTCAGAGAGATTGAAAAGATTGTGTCTAATGATACAGAATGCATCCTCTGCAAGGAATATCCTCTGCAATGGAATAACTTACTCGAGCCAATCCCAGTTCCCAGATAGAGGGAAATGAACGTCTTTTCAAACCAAAATATCTCACGAGGTATTCTTTCAACAAAACCTGATTGGTTTTATCAGTGCCGAAGTCATTCACAGATCCATCAGTAGGGATAGCCACCGTTGTTGGCCTGCTACGTGCTACGAGCCTGCTACGTGCTACGAGCTACCGCTCCCTAGACGCTGCCGGTCCGGCTGTCATGGTCAGGATTCACGAAGATAATCCAGGCTTTTCTAACATGTCATGTCGTGGGTTATTCAAAGCTACCGATGTTGGAATTTTAAAACAGTTAATAGGCCTATCTGTTCTGTCACTTTAGCAGAATGTGCGCATGCCCAACACTCGGGAACTGGGCACGGTGAGGGGGAGGGGAGGATAGTTCCAGGCTGCTGTAAGTGTAACTCGAGTTGAAACGACAGACCAGACCACTGCCCTGAAATATTGACGTTTCTCATTTCTCAAGGCTATGCATGCACATAATCTGATTCATATGACACGAATGTGAATGTCGAATGTCATTCGGCCAAAGGTTTAGTTGAACATACTCATTCAATACTATTTTACGGAAAATTGCATTATATTTTATATATTTTTGACGAAAAGTCAGGGGTTGCTCAGCAGTTGCTGATTAATTTCGAGGGGTTTCCATAGCAACCCTAAGCAACCCCGTGGCGCCGCCCCTGGTACTTGGACCATACTAGAAAATATTTGTTTAATACTTAGTAAACTTTCATGTAAAGATCAAATTTGGCAATAGGCAGCCCAATTTCAATAAGCAGCAAAGTTGCAGTACCTTTTTTGACCATTTCCTGCACAGTGTCCCTTTTAAATCCAACATTAGCCAAGTTCTTGGAATACCCCCCAGGTTGATCTTTTGCAACTTGCATGGCTGTGTTGTTGCTATGCTGCATTTTGGCCTTGAAGTGATACTGTCCCATTTTTGGAAATAAGCTCATTTTACACCTCTCATTGAGTTAAATGATTGGGTTTTACCTTTCTCCTGTACTTCCTGCCGTTGTCTCAGTACGACAGTACAAAGTTTACCCTAAAGCTGGCGGCTAGCTGGTCACATAGGACTCGATGTTAACTGCTAGCTTGGGGGTAAAATTTGTACTGCCATACCCAGAGAACGGTTGAAAATACAGGAGAAGGGTGAAACCCAATCATTTAACTCAAGGTAAGGTGTACAGCTTATTTCCAAATAATGAGCTTATTTCCAAAAATGGGACAGGAGTTAAAGTCTTTGTGATTAACTGCGTAGTAGTGGAGGTCTTATCAGTTGCTTAGCAGCAATTAAAGTTGTAAACATTTCACCCTCATCATTTGTTTATTGTGTTTGAAAAATCCTCTAGCTCTTGAGGAAGGCCTGGAATAACCTTGGAGGTGGCAGAGATGACTGGAGAGCTCAGAGTGTCGGGTAAAACGTAAGTCTCTGCTTCTTGGTGCACTCCACAGTCCACAGTCCAGGACGGCCGACAATAGAAAGCAAACTGGTCCACTTCAGACTCGTGATGAACATTGCCGTAGTCGTCTAATATTCAAAGGCTTCAGTTGAGGCTATGTTTACCTGTCTACCTTTGCCCCGGCACCTCTGTCTTTGTACAATTTTAAAACTGAGTGCTTATCTGGTCCCTATTATTATTGTTATTATTATTATTATTATTATTATTATTATTATTATTGTTATTATGGGATTATTATTCTTGTTAAAAAGTGTTTCACAATGCACTGATATTGATTGGCCATGTCACTGGGTCACTTGACCTGGAATCCATTTTAAAAGCACCTTTGTAAGAAGTAACAAAGTTTGCCCTGATGAATACTGGCAGCGTTATCCCTTAAAATAAAGAATTTGAATCCTTTTTTCACTAACATCAGTGTGCCTCTGATCATTGAGGCTACCGCCTTCAAGAAGGAGCCTACTGCTTGGGCCTTCACATTTTGGGGATACTCACAACCTAAATACTGAGGGAAAGAACATGTTTCTTTGTATTTTGTGTAGTCATATCAATATGGTTTGACTGACGAAGAGGTGATGACGTCCGTTGTTATGCTTTAAACGCAATGCAACAACAAACATTTCAGTGGCCCCGTCTTCTCTGGCCGAGGCGTTCTGAAGTGAACCAACTTGCTTTCTATTGTACTTTTACTAGTCGCTCTCTCACGGAACGTTCGCTAAACGTTCCCGCGGTTTTAACTGCCAATGAGAAGTACCGAACTCTGCATTCCAATTGGTTACTCGCCTCGCTCAGAGTTAAAATAGGGTCTTAAACACTTTGGATTTTCCTTTGCCTTAAGACATGTAAAAGTTTTTATCTTTTACCTGACATGTTTCGACGGTGTCACTTTCACTTCTTCATCAGAGGGTCACTGTGATGTTGATGAGTGACGTGCTTTAAAATCAGCTGATGATATTGTGGAGGTGTGACCTCCCTTCCAATAATGACACGTTGGTCACACCTCCTGCTGTTAGAGTTGTCCTCTTAGGATGGTGGTCCAGGTGTGAGAGAGCATATATGCCCTCTCATCCCTCAGGAGTCTATGGAGATCAGAAAGCTCAACCCAAGTATCATGAACAGGGATGAGGGGGTATATATGCTCTCTCACACCTGGACCACCATCCTACCGAGCCATCGCGGGAACGAAATTTTCGCTAAGCAGCGGCGCAGTAAGGTAAGAGCTACTGCTCTGGCATGGGACCTCCTCCATGCTACCCTGATTGGCATTCATCTATCTGACGTAAATTGCGGGTGTAGTCCACATGGCTGTGAGACAGTTCACTGGCTGCTGTGTTTTTATGTCTTGAGAAGTCACGTTAGAAAAAAAACTGTCCATCTTGTTTGTCAAGCATTCAACCCCACCTTTATTAGACCAAGCAAATCTCTTTGCGATCAAGCAAGTTCCTGCTCAGTTGCGTCCGAGCCTAATGTTTTCATTTCCGCCCACATTGCATCGCTTGTACAGTACTCGCCTGCTCGTCTCGCTGTGACACGTCGCTGCTAGTTACTCGCTCAGCAATGTGTGTGAACGAGGCTTTAAGCAAGGCATTTTGTGTGATCTCTTTGCACGTCTTGCCATGCTTTGACACTAACATGTATTAAAGTGAACATTTTCTCTTCATGTGTAACGCAGAAACATCATCTCCAGCCTCTATGCATCGAAAGATAAGGGAGGAAAAGGCCATCTTGCTCTCAGCTGTGGAAAAGTGTAACAACAAGAAGAATGATTGACAGCATCCTGAAACATGGGTGTAAGTACCGGTACACAATTCGCCTTTGGCTAAGCTCGGCCCCCTTGTGTTACAGTCGCTAGGTCGGGCAGATGAGCTTTCTTTCTTTCTTTCTGTGCTGCGATGTCAACATGGTTTGTGACTGTAAATCGCAGCAGTTGTTCACCCCCTAATAAATAAGTATTTATTTCCTTAATTGTCTTGCATCACAGTTGTTAAACTGTTTTGGGCTCTCTCACCTTCTCACCTGGATTATCGATAGGCGTGCTGTAGCTGGCACCATGGTCAGCTAACTCGTATCTGTGAGCCCTTGCTGAAACTGCTAGACAAAATCACCCGACGTGACTGCTGTAGTCATCCTCAAAGCTACCACCACCTCTCTAGAAAATCTGTGCAACCACATCAGTTAACGTTTGGCGTTTATATCTTCAGTAGCCTAACAAAATAACGTCCATCAGCTGCTAGACAAAACGATCCTGACGTGACTGATGGTTAACTTTGCTAGCTGTTTTCTTCATTAAATAGACAATAAAACCAAAATCCTACCTTGACACGGGTTTGTGTTTTGCGGGGAAACTAGCACCTTTGTCACAGATGCCCCAGACACAATTTCCAATCATATTTTAATAATAATATGACCGTAATATCTTGCTAAACCCGACTTGAAAACATGCGATTTCTGCATCGAGTGTCAAACTGTCCGACTTCTGTCCGGCCTCGTCCTTTTGCCGTGCTGCGATACAACATTTTAGGGCGGGCCTTAGCCTAAGGTGGGAATTCTGTTCACTCTGTGAAGCGGTAGTATTGATACAAAATCTGTTGTTTCTATGATCATTTTTTTAGATGTGTTAAAGGGGCACTGTCGAACTGAGTGCCGGACAATCGGTACCTAGCACGGCATAGAGCCTTGTTATTATTAATCTGTGAGTCTTTGAGGCCAAGGTTCACGTTAGCCGGCTGTGGCCGGACATTGGCCGTTTCGCATGCATGAATGACTGGCAAAGTAAAATGTGACCTGACAAAATGTCCGACAAAAATGACTACAATTAATCAGTAAATATTACTAGCTCATTTTAAACATTGAATGTGACAAAACACCAGTAATATGAAATTGAACAAAGCTGAAAATAATTGTGAAAAGCCTAAATGAACGTGTCATAAACAGCACGCTATAGTGTTGCTTGCGCTCTCATCCCCACGTCATTGTCCCCAGTGAGGTTATATGCTTCCCAATCACTTGACTCACGCTGGCTGCTGTCGAGGAACTATTCTGCTTTTTGTTGCCCATTTTACCAATATATCAGTGAACACAACAAAGGGCGTTGCATTTGCAAAACCGTTTCATGCCCAGTTGCAAAGTCAACTGTTTGGGACACAATGCGATGGCATGCGCAGCATTTCAGCATCCAATTACTTTCACTTTACCTCTGCTGAAAAACGGTGGTGGATTGCCAAGTAGGCAACAGTAGAGGGTCAAATCATAAACATTTCAGAGAAAGATGTGCTCACGAGAAGTCCCAGCGAAAGAGCATGCAGGGCTTTAAAACTTTTTTTCATCTCTGGCCAAAATGGATGTAACTCACACGCCCACATAGAGCGTCGTACGCAACGTGTCGATTCCATTACCTTTGAGAGCGCAGGAAGGAACACATTGCAATACAGTTCAAATTTCAGTTGTGTCGTTTCTGTTACTGCACTACCATTACAGTCATCTCCTCGTTACCCAATTTGAGTAGGGAAATCCTCTTTGGTTTGCGGACAAAACACAATGTTTTCAGTCTAACTTCGGCTAGATATGCACGCTGCACGTTGGGTGGCTGTTTTTTTTTTCCCAGTTCGAGCTCTCTGGTCTCTGAAAGAGAGCGCGCGTTTGCTCCCCGTGCATACAAGCAGGGCTCTAAATTAACACCAGCCAACTGGCCAAATGCTAGTGAAATTTAAGTTTTGCTAGAAAAGACCAATTTACTAGCCACTTTGACCCATTAAGGAGTGTGTGGTTGGCTATATGAGGGAAGGTCCGTTGGATATTCCATATGTCCGGTATTCTGCAATACAGCCGGCCACTTGTCTGGCCAGCGAGAATTCTAGCGTGAACACTGCTTGAGGCAACGTTGTAGTTGGGATATTCAACATGTCAACAAATGTTTTTGAAATTTAGCTGCTTGGCTCAGGACCTCGTGTCGTGGTCTGTTGTGGTTCTGACATGTTTCCTCTCATTTTATGTTTCTCAGGGTGTGCTACGTATCCATGTTTTCTGGAAACACTGTACATGGTGAGCACTCCTACATTCATTGTCAGTATAATAACAGAAAGTAAATTTCAGTGACAGATTTTTCCACATGCTGCTACTGTTTAATGATTTTTTGTTTGTTTGTTTGTTTGTTTGTTTGTTTTCTCCCTTGCAGTGGTAGAAGATGGCTGTCGTCGTGGGTGCTGAACAAAAATAAAATCCACTATGCTTTGTTTTTAGTTTGCCGCTTCATGGTTAACTATTTTACTCTTTAAAAAAATAAAGCAACACAGACACCCCATGGCGTGGGTCCTTTTATTACATCACACAATGCATGTATGCGGTGTACAAAGTCTGGTGGCTTTAGGTGATAGCTGCCTTGCTACCCTTGCTTGTGCTTTTTCAGCAGAGAGAAAGTGAACTGAAATTTAGTCCTCAGATCACAGCACTCCATTCCACTTGTTTTGTCACCCAGACGGTGGGTTCTTTCGTGATGATGCAGTGGTGCTTGTGCTATGCAGCGTGCATGTGCACTGATTACCAGAATGCATCAAACTGGCAAAATGTGCATGCCCGCTGCAGAGCAAAAGCATCACTCCTTCATCACCAACAAACTCGGTACGAACAAACTTTCTCCCTCTGACATCACCTCAGGCCAATTCAGACTAGGAGTGTATTCTAACATGCAGACTTCCATCCTCCACTTGTGCTTGTGGCCTCGTGTTTTGCTGACGCCCTGTCTCCGTAGAGAAAACAAGGCTTTCCTGCCACAACATTTTTTGGGGGGGACTGTTCTTCATTCACCATCCCAATTCCAAGCGAAGAAATTACATTAGAATTGTGCATTTTGCAAGACATTGAATACATTTTCTGTCGTCTTTGACTTCATCATACATAAGGTCACAAGCGGGCAAGTGAGCAAGGAAGTCTGCATATTGGAATGCTCCCCATGGTACATGTTACATTCATACTGTGGCCTTTAACGCATTAGTGAAGAGGAAATGGAAGGTTCATGGCACATTGAATCGACAACCATAGGAGAATGCTTTGAATCTGAACAGTGGAGGAGATATGTATGACTGATAACTTGTGTGTTTACCACTGTGTTGTAATTGAATTAAGATATTACTTCAGTAATATACAGTATATTGGGGACAGCTTGTAAACAATGTAGCGCTGTTTTAGTGAATTAAGGGGTGGGGGTTCTTTTTTAAAAAAAGAAAAAGCTGAAGAGGTGGAGACGACGATGAGGATGATGACATCGGGGGCGATGGAAGCTTGGAGAAGGCACCACTGGTGTGGTATCAAACTGGTATGCTGGGGCCCCTCTGAAGTCCTCCCAGGTCCTGCGTCAACACTCCAAGAAATAAGAAAAAGTCTTGTGATGAAGCCAAGTTCCAAATGTGTCCAGTTTCAGATATGAATAGTCTCTCTCTCTCTCTCTCTCTCTCTCTCTCTCTCTCTCTCTCTCTCTCTCTCTGAGATTCAATGTTAGTTTAGTTATGCTACTTGTCTTTGCCTTTGTAAGGCAGGCATCATGTGAACTGACGCGCGCTGGATGATAAGCGCCACCTTATGTAAAGCAACAGAATACCTGATGGGTGGTTTAGGCCTACTGCAAGCTGTTGGATCAATCATTTTCATAATGCTACACATCATTGACTTGCTATACCGTATGTTGTGCCTGTCTGTAAATAAAGTATGTGTAAACAAGCATTGTCACTTTGTTATGTAGTAGGCGACAAGTCAATGAAAGAACACGCTGGTTCGACATAACACAAGTGAAGCTAATCATTTCTGGATAGCCTACATAGCAAACTAAGATCGAACTTGCAAGATAATAAAATGAAGAGGTGAATTACATATGGGATCATTTTTTTTTTACCAGCACTGGTAGTCCTTTTCCGATGCCTTCAGAATGCGTACACAATGAATGTGTTCTTTTTTCCCCAATACGTACTGATTCATTACGCATTTTGAATGCGTAACAAAAGAAACGCGTTTTCTTTTTTCCTATGCGTACTGTTTCATTACGCATTTTGAATGCGTAGTATAGCAAACGTTTTCTCTCTCTTTCCCATGCGTACTGCTTATTTACGCATTTTGAATGCACGCGTATAACAATATGCAACATGTTCAGTCCTTCAAGGGAGTTGAAATAACATTTCAGTTCTTTCTTGAAAGTGGGATGGTTTTCTTCCTCCTTCCTTGCATTTGGTAACTTACTCTCCCATGGCTATAAACAAATTCAAGATAAAATATGGTTCACATAGATCCTCTCTCAAAGAAAGCGCTTGTATACAGGCGTTGTAATTCGTCATCAGGCTTAGGAAATGGTTACCGTAATTGCATCAACATCACAAGGAAATGTTTCTTCTCTATTTATTTTACACGACATAACCCCTGGCAGACTGTTTCGACTTTAACATACAGGTGTATGTGATATTTTTCTACAACAACAACAATAATTAATAATAACAAGTTCGTATGTTTTGTACTATCTCCATAGCCGTGGGAAGTAGGGGTGCAGGGGGTGCGGCCGCACCCCCTGCTGTGGGAACTAGCGGTGCAATGGGTTACAAGCACAATAACTTTTCTGACCATTTTCAGCCCCCATAGGGTAGCCAGACGTCCGTCATTCGGACACTGATTAAAATGCATTAAAATGCAGGAAATTGCATCGAAGACACACATTTTCTTGGGGGAGGACCCCAAAAGCCCCCGTGCTAAAAATGCCTGCACCCCCTGCACCCCCTGTCACAGACGAGTTCCCACGGCTCTGACTATCTCTCGAAAATGTACACTTTTTTTTTTTAAATGTTTGTTTGCCTTGACAACGGTTGCTATGACCATAGAGTTAACACAAGTGCAATCTGCAGCACCACCACCACTACCGTCTGACCATGGGTTTAAACGTACTAAGAGCATATACCACCC
>NC_085862.1:5725012-5727512 GCF_034702125.1 Engraulis encrasicolus
GACTGGTATCATGCAAAGATGTATTTATTTCACGCCAGTGTGTTCCGCGTGTTCCTTTTTTTCTAGGGCTTTTTTGCCTTTATTCCGATAGAACAGTGAAGTAATGATAGGAAGCGAGTTGGGAGAGAGAGACGTGGAAGAGAGATGGCAAAGGACCCGAGCCGATTCCAACTCGGCCGGATCGGCCGCATAGTACACCAGTGCCCTACCATTAAGCCACGGTAGGGCTGTGTTCCATCTTTGTAAGTGAAGTCGTGGTCCTCAAAGCACTTTTGTCATGTGACCAGGTTGCACTCAATATGGAGACAGAGACGGAGACGGGGACAGAACTAGACAGACTGGCATGATGTAAAGCCGTATTTATGTCACGCCAGTTTTGCCAGTTTGTACAATGAGTGCAATACCTGTTCTTATTTCTATTTAAGGAACATCAAACCTGTCAAGGGATAAAAGGTGGAAATGGGGACAGAGAGACGGAGACAGAGAGACAGAGCTCGAGCTGGACAGACGTATTTATTTCATGCCGGTGTATTCCGAGTGTTTTGCCTTTGCAAGGGAAGTCGTGGTCCTCAGATTATATCAATATGGAGATGGAGACAGGGATGGAGAGATGGAGATGGAGACGGAGATGGAGACGGGGACAGAGCTGGACAGACTGGCATGATGTAAAGGCGTATTTATTTTTATGGCAGTGCATTACGCGCTGAGGTGCGATGCCTTTGCAATACAAGTGAAGTCGTGGTCCTCAATGCCGCAGGAAAGCACTTTTGCCATGTGACCAGGTTCGCTGTGTCGGCGAATTTCTGTGGCCGCAACGATTTTCTGTTGCTTAACGTGAAAATGATCTGCTGTTCCCTGACAAAACCCATGGCCAAACCTAACCTGTCAGTAAAGCAACATTTCTGCTGCTTTACTTTTACCAAGAACCGCGAATCAAGCAAGGGAAATGGTGAAATTGAGACCAAAACGATCCCTAAACCTAACTTACTGTATCAGTCCTCTCTGAAGAGGAAGCACTGCATCGAAATGTTAGTGATGCTTGCACCACAATATAATAACTGAAGAATGTCTCTCCTGTGTGCTCCAGTCATCCTAGGCCCAGTCTCTCTGCAGTGGACCAACTTGTTTTCTACTGTCTACAGTCCTGGGGTGCATTTCTGGAAAGTGTAGTTGCAACTTCGGTAGTTGCCAATGGGAAATTGCATTGCAACCAACAAAGTAGCTAACATAGTTAGCAACTTCGCTTTCCAGAAATGCACCCCTGGACTGTGAGCACCAAGAGGGCTACAGCGCAAGTGACCTCCAAGTGACCTCCTTTCCCAAGTTCAACATGCAAAGGCGTAGTGCACAAACGTTTAGTTTAGTTTAGTTTATTAGGATCCCCATTAGCTGGGCGCAGACCCAGCTATTCTTCCTGGGGTCCAACAATAAAATCACACACAGAGAAAAGTTGTATATAACTCTGTACATTAATTTAAGCATCATCCATTGAAAAGAAAGAGAAACAAAAGAAGAAGAAGAAAAAAACATATAATTTAATTACTTTAATAATGGTTTAAGACCTTGTGAAAAGAAACTCTACCTCTGTACCCTAGTTAAACGTGACACATGGTACAAACCAGGCTTGTACGAAATTCAGAATGGAAAGAATTTCAATTAAAAATAATTCCATAATACGAACACTAGGTGGTGCCATTGCCTTGAATTTCTTTGAATTCAATCTACACCACCCTTTGAAAGTACATACAACACCACCACCTAGTGTTCGTATTATGACATTACTTTGAATTGAAATTCTTTCCATTCAGAATTTCGTACAAGCCTGGTTCAAGTTGGCGTGTTATTTTCCTTACTTGCATGATGCCATGCTGCAGGAGGCTGGAGCTGGAGCTGCAGCGGTGTGGACTAACGCGACTTCCCATGTAACACTTTGCACATGGGCTCACACTGCTGAATTAATCACCCCCATGATGAAAACACTGGTGTCCTCTTTCCACTGCTAGCTAGCCAGACTGGTTGCTTTCTGGAGGAAAGGCATACTGTAGAGGGAGAGACACCAGTGTCCTTTTTCCATTGCTATAGCTAGACTGGCTGCCTCCTTGCATAGGTGAGGCATAAATGCAATTTCGTTATGTGCAGTGTGCACTTGTGTGCTGTGGAGTGCCGTGTCACAATGACAATGGGAGTTGGAGTTTCCCAAGTGTGCTTCCACTCCACTTCACTCCACTCCACTTCACTCCACTTCACTCCACTTCACTCCACTTCACTCCACTCCACTCCACTCCACTCCACTCCACTCCACTCCACTCCACTCCACTCCACTGCACTGCACTGCTCCACTCCACTCCACTCCACTCCACTCCACTCCACTGCACTGCACTGCTCTGCTCCACTCCACTCCACTTCACTCCACTCCACTCCACTCCACTCCACTCCACTCCACTCCACTCCACTCCACTCCACTCCACTCCACTTCACTCCACTCCACTCCACTCCACTC
>NC_085862.1:5732512-5735012 GCF_034702125.1 Engraulis encrasicolus
TGTGTGTGTGTGTGTGTGTGTGTGTGTGTGTGTGTGTGTGTGTGTGTGTGTGTGTGTGTGTGTGTGTGTGTGTGTGTGTGTGTGTGTGTGTGTGTGTGTGTGTGTGGATGTGCACCGCTGCGTGTGTGTGTGTGTGTGTGTGTGTGTGTGTGTGTGTGTGTGTGTGTGTGTGTGTGTGTGTGTGTGTGTGTGTGTGTGTGTGTGTGTGTGTGTGTGTGTGGATGTGCACCGCTGTGTGTGTGTGTGTGTGTGTGTGTGTGTGTGTGTGTGTGTGTGTGTGTGAGTGTGTGTGTGTGTGTGTGTGTGTGTGTGTGTGTGTGTGTGTGTGCACCGGTGTGTGTGTGTGTGTGTGTGTGTGTGTGTGGATGTGGATGTGCACCGCTGTGTGTGTGTGTGTGTGTGTGTGTGTGTGTGTGTGTGTGTGTGTGTGTGTGTGTGTGTGTGTGTGTGTGTGTGTGTGTGTGTGTGTGTGTGTGTGTGTGTGTGTGTGTGTGTGTGTGTGTGCATGTGTGCATGCATGTGAGTGTGCATGGCCTTTAGCGGGACAGGAAGACCATGCTATGCTATCCTATGCTGTGATGTGCTACAGGACGTGTAGCCATGCTACGTGTATGCAATGCTATGCTATGCTGTGGCCTGCATGGTGTAGGCCTATATCAGTGGTGCTCATCAGTGGTGCCCAACCTTTTTGGAACAGACACCACCTGGATCTCATCATAAGCCCCCTAATGTCCCCTTGATCTCATCATAAGCCAGACAACAGCCCCCATCTGTATTAAACAAAATAAAATACACTAATGCTCCCATGAGCACACACACACACACACACACACACACACACACACACACACACACACACACACACACACACACACACACACACACACACACACACACACACACACACACACACACACACACACACACACACACACACACACACACACACACACACACACACACACACACACACACTGCTATATCTCAATCTATGAGTCCTTAGCAACACCAACACAAAATGTGCTTTTAATTGAAAAGAGTAAATCCATACAGACCCAGATTATCCAGATAAAGTGTAGGATAAGACACACATCTCCTTTGAGCACATTAACCACAATAAATCTGTGGGGAGTTGTATAATGAAAACGAAAGTCTGGGTTTGTTTATAAGGTGGCTAAGATTGCTTTAAGTGATTGTTGTAGGGCCATAGACTGCACTACTATGTGCAATGCATTGTAGAGAGCTTGGGAGATTTTTAAACTGGATAGAAGATACTGAGGGAAAAATCAAGGACATGATTTTGTGGCTGGGTAGCAATATAATTTGTAGTTTCAAGTCAAAAGCCATGTTCTGCTTGTTTTATTTCATTAGCTTCACTGCTGTCTGCCATGTGTTGCTTCATACCCCTGACAAAGCGTGGGGGGAAAACTGCACGAGAAGAAGTGGAGAGGTGGATTGTAAATCGAACAATGGTCTTTCTCTTCCCAGCACTTTGATTAATGTGACTTGGATCCAAACTTTTATTAACAGTAGAGTAGTGAATTAAAACGCAGGTGAATGGAAAGGAATGGAATTCAATGGAATGGAGTGAAGTGCAGTGAAGGAGCATTGAAGAGATCTTGGCAAGGGGGGACTGTGGAGAGTAGACACATCGCAATTTATCTGTTTTCTCTTGAAAGCAAACATATAGTCTGCTCTGCTGCAGCAAGACCGACAGTGTTGTGCAATAATCCTGATTGCGTCGGTCGTAGCAGGCAGCTAGCATCCCCCCCGCTAAGGCTAATGCTGTAGAGATAAGATCTCCATTTCCTGTCGTCCAAAGCCCTCCCTCAGCAAGAGCCTGGTGTGCTGATGGGGTGGGGGGTGGTGGGGGGGACGACAAAGGGGACATTTGTCGCCGGGCCCAGGGAGAGAGGGGGCCCAGAATTTGGTCCTCATTACATTGTATGTATTGGGCTGGGGGGCCCTTTCATATGACTTTGTCCTGGGCCCAGCCAAAGCTGTCAGCGGCCCTGGCAAGAGCCATTACAAAAAAACACTCAGTCACTCACAAGCTCATTTCCAGTCCCCAAGCAGTCTGTCCCCAGTCAGTATGTAGGGCAGTCATGGGTGAGCGGTTAGGGCGTCAGACTTGCATCCCAGAGGTTGCCGGTTCGACTCCCGACCCGCCAGGTTGGTGGGGGGAGTAATCAACCAGTGATCTCCCCCATCCTCCTCCATGACTGAGGTACCCTGAGCATGGTACCGTCCCACCGCACTGCTCCCCATGGGGCGCCACTGAGGGCTGCCCCCTTGCACGGGTGAGGCATAAATGCAATTTCGTTGTGCGCAGTGTGCAGTGTTCACTTGTGTGCTGTGGAGTGCTGTGTCACAATGACAATGGGAGTTGGAGTTTCCCAATGGGCTTTCACTTTTTCACTATAGGAGGCCTACTGACGACAGGGGATCTGGAGATCCAGCTATTTATGCACATTATTATCCATTATTGGACATAAGGGGG
>NC_085862.1:5737512-5740012 GCF_034702125.1 Engraulis encrasicolus
GTGTGTGTGTGTGTGTGTGTGTGTTATACTATGCATCCCTGCAAAGGAAGCAGAGACATTGAGTAATCAATGATGACAAACGACCAGGTCAGGGAACAAAGGGCTGCCTTGTAACAGTGTATCATTAACAAGCTCCCCTCTCTCTCTCACACACTCTCTCATTAAGATAACATTAGACAAAGGTAATATATGGCTCACATTTGGTTTTGTGTTAAATGTCGAAGCAGACAAAATCAGCAGCCTTTGGGTTCAACCCACACGGCTGCTGTGCTCTTTCCCCTCTGTGACTCTACTACACCATATGTCTGGGAGAGAGGCAGAGTTGCAAGACTTTTGTTGTAAAATAGCGTAGTAAGCTTTTTTTTTTACTTTTGCATTTTATTCTTGTTAAACTTTGATTTTTTTCGCACACCTCAGCCGGCAGGTGCGTCGGAGATGGCCCATGGGTCACCCAGCAGACAGCTTGAAAAAACTAACGCGCACTGACCATTTCGCTGTTTTACTTTAATGAACGACGTTTTGGTACTAGACCTTCATCAGGCAATCTTGTACCGAAACGTCGTTCATTAAAGTAAAACAGTGAGATGGTCAGTGTGCGGGAGTTTTTTCAAGTTGTCTGCATATTTTTACTGGAAATGACTATTCAGATGTCCAGTCATCTATGTGTAAATTCTTGCCATTCAAATGTTTTGAGAACATACTTTTTAAAAACCTATATGAAATGCATTTTGCAATGCAATACCCAATACAAAAATGTCAATTTCCCAAAATGTTCCAAAATGGATATGTGGCCCTAGATTGTAACTGAATCCATTTTGCCCATCACTGTTTGTAACTGCCAGTGACCACCAATGCTGCAGATGTTGAAGAGCAGGCTCCAGCTAACCTCGGGTGCATTTCTGGAAACCATAGTTGCTGACTACATTAGCTACTTAGTTGTTTGCAATGCAATTTCCCATTGGCAACTACCCAACTTGCTAACTGGCTAGCAACTACGCTTTCGAGAAATGCACCGCTGTGCTCCATCACAAAATCAAATATGGCAGACAGATAAATTACATTTTTGGTCCTAGTCCATCCATGTAAAGCATCCTTTTGCAACCCTTTTGGGGGTCAGTACCCCCATGCATGGTCATCTGGTATTCAAATGGCGTGTAAATGTCTCGTGGTGGCAAATTAAGAATGCTGATGACAATTATTTTTCAACCAATTAATGCTTAAAACAACACATACAACTCTGCGGGTAGAAAAATATGTGTGTGGGGTCATGATTAACTTAGCATGTCAAAATAGGCTTCCAGGCCAAAATAATAATGAGAACCACTGCTGTAAAGAGATGAGCATGTATTGGGTTTCATAAGGGCCGTCTTGGTAGCTGGTTACCAAACTATGGTCACCCTCAGGGTTGCCAGATGTGTCTGATGATTTCTAGCCCAAAAAATGCTCAAAACGTGTCAAAAATAACGCCCATTTGAACAGAATTTATTAATTCCTATAGCCATAAATCTGCAGAAAAACCCACCCAAAATGCTTTTTTTACCCTTTTGTTGATGACGGTCATCTTAAGGGCTCTGCATACTTCACGTGCGCACTTTGGCGCGTGTGGCGCGAGAACCATTAATTACGTCATCACTTGCGACAGACTATTCATACTTCAAAAGCGCTTTCGCTCGCATTGTCGGAAGTGCCCTCTGCTGTTCATGAGAGAAACGGCAGTATTTTTCGCAACTCGCAGCGTGAGTTCTACGGATGTATAAAATAGAAAGCCAAACACGGCTGCTGTAGGGCTACTGAACGTCTGACTTGTGACTTACCACATTGAAACATATATTTTTTGTTGTAGCCTACATTGCCAGATCATTCCAAGACCATGTGAGAGCATTGTTCTGGCGGCAGAATTTATAAATAGATCGCCGAACACAATGTGCTTCTGAACAAAGTAAACAATTGTTTCACTGAACAACATTTAAGAGAGAAGATAAAATAACTCTCTAGGACATTTTATTATCCTCAAAATGATACAGGATCCATTCTGTAGTAGCCTACAGTAGTTGTAGCCTCTCTTCGCAACTCCTGCTTTGTCTGCCTACCTGCGTGGTCGCTGGTGGCGCACGACAAGTTACAAAAAATGTGGGGTGCACGACGTCGCGACACGGCAGCTCGCGCCACGGCGTGTGACGTCATTTTGGGTCACGTGACGGCGCGAGTGAGGTCGCGAGTATGAAGGAGGGTAGCGCCAGTCACGACAAGTATGAATCCCCCTTTAAGCAGCCCAATTGGGCAGGAAACTGCCAAATCTGGCAACACCGGTCACAGTCCTAGCAGTGGCTGCAATGGAATGAGTCTCATCATCTCATAGCTTCATATAAATCTCCAAACATGAAACCCCGGCCTCATGAATGTGTGGAATACCTCCCTGTCTTCTCCTCTTCATTCCCTCTTTTCCTCTCTCTCTCAGTTCATTCATTCTTCTGGTATTCACATCCTCTCTCTCTTTTTT
>NC_085862.1:5742512-5747512 GCF_034702125.1 Engraulis encrasicolus
GTTAGTGGTGGTGGTGGTGGAGTTATTGGTGGTGGTGGTGGTGGAGTTAGTTAGTTAGTGGTGGTGGTGGTGGTGGTGGAGTTAGTTAGTGGTGGTGGTGGTGGTGGTGGTGGTGGAGTTAGTTAGTGGTGGTGGTGGAGTTAGTTAGTGGTGGTGGTGGTGGAGTTAGTTAGTGGTGGTGGTGGTGGTGGTGGTGGTGGTGGAGTTAGTTAGTGGTGGTGGTGGTGGAGTTAGTTAGTGGTGGTGGTGGTGGTGGTGGTGGTGGAGTTAGTTAGTGGTGGTGGTGGTGGAGGTGGTGGTGGTGGTGGAGTTAGTTAGTGGTGGTGGTGGTGGAGTTAGTTAGTGGTGGTGGAGGTGGTGGTGGTGGTGGAGTTAGTTAGTGGTGGTGGTGGTGGAGTTAGTTAGTGGTGGTGGTGGTGGTGGTGGTGGAGTTAGTTAGTGGTGGTGGTGGTGGAGTTAGTTAGTGGTGGTGGAGGTGGTGGTGGTGGTGGAGTTAGTTAGTGGTGGTGGTGGTGGTGGTGGTGGTGGAGTTAGTTAGTGGTGGTGGTAGAGGTGGTGGTGGTGGTGGAGTTATTGGTGGTGGTGGAGGTGGTGGTGGTGGTGGTGGAGTTAGTTAGTGGTGGTGGTGGTGGTGGTGGAGTTAGTTAGTGGTGGTGGTGGTGGTGGTGGTGGTGGAGGTGGTGGTGGTGGTGGTGGAGTTAGTTAGTGATGGCGGTGGTGGTGGTGGTGGAGTTAGTTAGTGGTGGTGGTGGTGGTGGTGGTGGTGGTGGTGGAGTTAGTTAGTGGTGGTGGTGGTGGTGGTGGTGGAGTTAGTTAGTGGTGGAGGTGGTGGTGGTGGTGGAGTTAGTTAGTGGTGGTGGTGGTGGTGGTGGTGGAGTTGGTAGTGGTGGTGGTGGTGGTGGTGGTGGAGTTAGTTAGTGGTGGTGGTGGAGTTTGTTAGTGGTGGTGGTGGTGGAGTTAGTTAGTGGTGGTGGTGGTGGGGGTGGTGGAGTTAGTTGGTGGTGGTGGTGGAGTTAGTGGTGATGGTGGTGGTGTTGGTGGTGGTGTGGGTGTTAGGTGGTGGTGGTGGTGGTGGAGTTAGTGGTGGAGGTGGTGGTGGGGGTGGCGGTGGTGGTGGTGGTGGTGGAGTTAGTTAGTGGTGGTGGTGATGGTGGGGGTGGTGGAGTTAGTGGTGGAGGTGGCGGTGGGGGTGGTGGTATGGGTGTAGGTGTGGGTGTAGAGGAGGTATGAGCTGGGTGGAGTTAGTAGTGGTGGTGAATCTCCCTGTAGGGAGTTCCTGCAAACAAGGCGCTGCACCCACTGGAGATGATGGTGGAGGTGCGAGGTGGGTGTAGAGGATGAGGTGGAGATGGTGGTGTGGGTGTAGAGGAGGAGGTGGTGGAGTTGGTAGTGGTGGTGGTGGAGTTAGTTAGTGGTGGTGGTGCACCCACTTTCTAAACTGCAGTGTAGAGGTGGCGTAGATGTGGTGGTGGAGGTGGTGGTGGAGTTAGTGGGTAGAGGTGGTGGTGGTGGTGGAGTTAGTGGTGGTGGAGGTGGTGGTGGAGTTAGTGGTGGTGGAGTTAGTGGTGGTGGGGGTGGAGTTAGTGGGTAGAGGTGGTGGTGGTGGTGGAGTTAGTGGGTAGAGGTGGTGGTGGTGGTAGAGTTAGTGGTGGAGGTGGAGATGGTGGTGGAGTTAGTGGGTAGAGGTGGTGGTGGTGGTGGAGTTAGAGGTGTGGTGGTGGTGGAGTTAGTGGGTAGAGGTGGTGGTGGTGGTGGAGTTAGTGGGTAGAGGTGGTGGAGGTGGTGGTGGAGTTAGTGGGTAGAGGTGGTGGTGGTGGTGGAGTTAGTGGGTAGAGGTGGTGGTGGTGGTGGAGTTAGTGGGTAGAGGTGGTGGTGGTGGTGGAGTTAGTGGTGGAGGTGGAGATGGTGGTGGAGGTGGAGATGGTGGTGGAGGTGTGGGTAAGGGTGTAGAGGAGGAGTCAGTGGTGGAGGTGGTGGTGTAAAGGTGGTGGAGATAGTGGTGGTGGTGAAGGTGGAGGTGTGGGTGTAGAGTAGGTGTAGTTAGTGGAGGTGGAGGTGGTGTTGGAGTTAGTGGTGGTGGTGCATCTCCCCCGTAGGAAGATCCTGTGATACAAGACGCTGCACTGCACCCACTTTCTAAACTGCAGTGTAGAGGTGGCGTAGATGTGGTGGTGGTGGAGGTGGTGGTGGTGCAGGTGTAGCGGAGGAGGTGGTGGTGGAGGAGTTGGTGGAGTTAGTGGATGTGGTGGAGGTGGAGATGGTAAGTGTGGGTGTAGAGGAGGAGGTGGTGGAGTTAGTAGAGGTGAAGGTGTATAGTGATGGAGATGGTGGTGTAGGTATGGGTGTAGAGTACGAGGTGGAGGTGGTGTGGTGGAGATGGTGGTGTAGATATGGGTGCAGAGGAGGAGGAGGTGGTGGATATGGTGGTGGTGGAGTTAGTTAGCGGTGGTGGTGGTGGGGGTAGAGGTGGTGGTGGTGGTGGAGTTAGTGGTGGTGGTGGTGGTGGGGGAGATGGTGGTGGGGGTGGTGGAGATGGTGGTGGTGGTGGTGCATCTCCCCCATGGGGAGCTCCTGCAAACAAGGCGCTGCACTGCAGCCACTTTCTAAACTGCATTGTAGAGGTGGCGTAGATGTATGAGTTGAGTGTAGAGGTGCAGATGTGGTGGAGGTGGTGGAGGTGGTGGTGTAGGTGTGGGTGTAGAGGAGGAGTTGGTGGAGTTAGTGGTGGAGGTGCATCTCCCCCGTGGGGAATTCCTGCAAACAAGGCGCTGCACTGCACCCACTTTCTAAAGTGCGTTTGTCTTGTTAATGTGCCCCCTCTGATTACCTGATTGCTCTGGATGACTGCAGCGGAGAAATCTGATTGCTGGAAATTATACAGGACCAAAACTTTTGATTGGGGAAGGATTCAAGATTCAAGGGTGGCGGGGGAGGGGCGGAGGTGGAAGGATTGTGGGAACGAGGGGTGAAAGAGAGAGAGAGAGAGAGAGAGAGAGAGAGAGAGAGAGAGAGAGAGAGAGAGAGAGAGAGAGAGAGAGAGAGAGAGAGAGAGAGAAAGATGAAGAGAGAGATGACGGGAGGGAGAGAGAGAGAGAGAGAGAGAGAGAGAGAGAGAGAGAGAGAGAGAGAGAGAGAGAGAGAGAGAGAGAGAGAATGAGGGAGTGAGGAAGTGAAGGAGATAGAGAGTTAGAGGGGGAGAGGGGTGAAAGAGAGAACAAGAGAGAGAGAGCTAGATAGATAGATAGAGAGAGAGAGAGAGAGAGAGAGAGAGAGAGAGAGAGAGAGAGAGAGAGAGAGAGAGAGAGAGAGTGAGGAGTGAAAGAAAGAGCACGCGAGAGATAGATACATAAATAGAAAGAGAGAGAGAGAGAGAGAGAGAGAGAGAGAGAGAGAGAGAGAGAGAGATGAAGAGAGAGTAAGAAAAAGAGATGCTAGCTGTTAGCCTTTGCCAGGGGCCTCTTACAAAATTTGGCCTCGTTGATTTGGAATCAGGAGAGTTGCTGGCCTAATTGCAATCACAGGACTAGTCAGTCAGACTTTGGGAGTAGTGCGCTCCGGAGTGCAGAGAAGAGTGTGTTGTGAAGCACGGGTCCATTTTATTTTCTTACATTGTTAGATCTTACCTATTTATTCATCCATTTACTGGAGTGGTTGCCTATTCCTGATTTTTCTTGTGTGGAATGGGGTGTCTTTCTGAAATGTGTAATGTCTTTAAATGTGTAATGTGTAACTGTATGTCTTTTACAATGGTGAAACTGAAGACAAGTTTCCACACCTGTGGACAATAAAAAAAAATCAAATCAAATCATTAAAAAAAGAAAAAGAAAGAAACAGCGTCCGCTCTGGGCAAACTGGCAGCCTCGAACAATGTGGCAATTGTGTTACACTTACCTAGCTAATTAGATGGCGTGTGTGTGTGTGTGTGTGTGTGTGTGTGTGTGTGTGTGTGTGTGTGTGTGTGTGTGTGTGTGTGTGTGTGTGTGTGTGTGTGTGTGTGTGTGTGTGTGTGTGTGTGTGTGAGCGTGCGTGAGCTTGCGTGTGTGTGCATTTGTTACGGAGGTGTGGAGTGCAAGGCCACTGCCTCTAATGTGAGCTGATGAATGATTTCACTGACCAAGTGTGTGTGTGTGTGTGTGTGTGTGTGTGTGTGTGTGTGTGTGTGTGTGTGTGTGTGTGTGTGTGTGTGTGTGTGTGTGTGTGTGTGTGTGTGTGTGTGAGTGTGTGTGTGTGTGTGTGTGTGTGCGCGCGTGCGTGCATGGGTGCGTGGGTGCGTGCGTGCATGCGTACGCGTGCATTTGTGTGTGTTGATTGCTCCCCCAGGGAAGCCTGCCTCATTATGGTGTGAGTATTTCTTAAGAGATGCAGAAATCCATCAATTCTGGCGGCCGGTTGGCTGGTAACATGTGAGGCAGTGTGAGAAGGTTTTTGGGGTAAAAATGGGAGGGAATTATGGAGAGTAGATGAAACTAAAAGAGTTAATGCTAGTGCACAGGCCAGCTGACATGGGGGATACAAACAAGTGAGTTGTTCCAGGCCCAGGCCCAGGAAGAAGGGGGAGCCCAGAATTGGGACCCCATCAACGTATTAGGACATGGCGTTAAACATTTGCTAGTAGTCAAGTCAAGTCAGGTCAAGTAGGTTTTATTGTCAATTTCTTTACATGCACTGGTCATACAAAGAATTTGAAATTACATTTCTTGCTTTCCCATACAGACATAGACTAATCTAGGTAAGGACATAGACAGTATAGACATAGACAGTACTTATACATGGACTTAAGACAGTATGGACATAGACATAGACATAGACATAGTATGGGTATTGTATAAGTACTCTAGGTGCAATGTACTATAAAACCAACTTGACTTGACTTGACTAGTACCAGAATGGTAATGACCAAGTCATAATGTATTACTAAAGGCCCTGTGTTATCACATAGTTCTGTATACTATGATATTTCACTTTCCAATGACTATTACAGCGTTCCACTAGCCTGATTA
>NC_085862.1:5760012-5762512 GCF_034702125.1 Engraulis encrasicolus
TAAAACATAGGAGAAAACTACTATATTCCTATAGAAATAATGCACGTTTTATGTTAAAATCATATTGAAGTCTTATTCAATTTACGTGTGGGACTCTGACCGCTACACCAAAGAGCCAGGCTCGTTGGCATGTTAGTCAGAACACACCCACAACCCTAGTGATGGTCACTCCATCACATTGCCTTCCCCTTCGGGAAGCGCACGTGTGCGCTTCACACACTCATGGTGTCCCTCACGCAACTGCCCATCATGCTTCTCCCATCCAATGTGCCCCATCATCAATGCTTCACCTATCACTGAGGTCCCTCACACGGGGGTCACCAATCCTGGGGGTCCCTCACATGGAATTACGGCTCACACACCATGGGTACGCTTCCGATGGCCTCACGGTACCATCCCACTTCTGACACCATTTGTAGCGAAGGGGAGTAGAGTTGCCCAGCTGGGACTTGAACCCAGACCTTCTGGGGTAGTAAACCAGGGCTCTGACCGCTACACCAAAGAGCCAGGCTCGTTGGCATGTTAGTCAGAACACACCCACAACCCTAGTGATGGTCACTCCATCACACGTATGTTCCGTACATGTTCCGTAGTTGGATTTTACAGACTTCCTATATTAAGTTTATATGAAGTTTACAACTTGAAATGTAATATTCGTATATAAATTTTATAAAGTTTATACATTTAATTATATGCAAACCTGATTTAATTTGTACATTTCTTAAACAGTTTCTGACACCAATATTTATATGAATTCTGCACATTTGTCATATGAAGCATGAGACTTTAAATGTAATATTTGTATATAACACAGGCCTAGACAGTCTAAATAAGCTTCCCGGAAAAAAAAACAACCTGACGAAGAACTTCACTCATGATTTTTTATTTGTCTTTCTTGACTGTCACTTTGATTATATATAGGCCTATATTGCCTAAAGACAAATGTGTGTATGTGTGTGTGTGTGTGTGTGTGTGTGTGTGGGGGGGGGGGGTCTGTCCCACATTGTCCCTCCGAAGCATACCCCTTGTCCCCCCTTGGACTTATTAGCAGGTGGTCACCCTAGCTGGAAATAAGCTACAACAAATATTGCATGGTGCACCTTTAAATATGGCATACAAATAGGGCCTACTGTAACATATACAACAACATGGCACAAATACAGCACACATCTGATTGGCATTCATCCAAAAACAGCACTATTTTCCAATCTTTTTACTTATACGAAATATATAAGCCCATAGTAACATAAATCGTGTATGGCATATATGACTGAAAATGAATAAAAAAATAGTTAGATTTGTATATGTGGGTTTGTGCCTTGTATGACCCTTATAATATTCTTATGGAACAGATATAATCCATATGCGTTTTTAATAAGACTTTTTCATATGGGTACACACACACACACACACACACACACACACACACACCTGTCCATTCACACATACACACACTAACATGTCCACTCATCCCCTCAAACTCACAGAGAAGAAGAAACCATACATGCATGCAAGCACACACACAGATACACTCATACATGCACAGTCACACACAGACACACATATACAATCACTTGTCCTAAAAACTGGCAGGAACAGACAACGCACCTACACACACACGCACGCATGCAAACACACATACACAAACACCTGTCCCATTACTCCCCAGAAACTCAGAAACTTGCATTGCACATTCACATACGCAAAAAGACCAGACACTCACACATCCCAGACAATGCCTCAGCACACACATCTCACACACACTCTCACGCAACATCACACACACTCAGATGCAACCACTCACACACAACCTACGTACACTGTCCACCCACACACACCTCTGAGAATATCTCCGCACACACACAGACGCAGACCCGCAGACACATCTCGCACACACACACTCACACACAACCTTACATGCGAACACTGTCCAATCACACGCATCAGACAGCCGGGGCCTAGTGGTTAGAGAGTTGGTCTTCCAATCTAGGGGTTGCTTGTTCAAATCCCCCCTGACCTCTCCCTACATCTCCATCCGTGGCTGAAGTGCCCTTGAGCAAGGCACCTAACCCCACATTGCTCCATGGACTGTAACCAATACCCTGACAAATAAAAACTGTAAGTCGCTTTGAATAAACGAAAGCGTCATCTAAGTGTAATGTAATGTAATGTAATCAGACAATACCTTCGCACACACAGACGCAGACCCACAGACACAAATCGCACAAACGCACACTCACATGCAACATCATACACACTCGCACGCACCCCGGACAGTACCTCCGCACACACATAGACCCACACACACATCTCACACACACTCACACTCACACTCACACACACACTCACACACACACACACACACACACACACACACACACACACACACACACACACACACACACACACACACACGCAACATCACATACGTAGACTGTCCACTCACACGCACCCCAGACAAAACACACACACAGACTCCGCACACACACTCACACGCAAC